>NW_019387583.1:0-10329 GCF_000671375.1 Centruroides sculpturatus | reverse complement strand
ACACAGTGTTACTGTGGAATTTGACTTTCCTCGAGAGCAGCTTATGACATCAAGTTGGTTCAATCCGTTGTCTGAGGTGAAGGAACCTTAGGAAGTCAGGTGCAGAAACGGAAAAAATCAAATCAAAACTGAAGAATTCTTCACCGCGTGTTCTACTGGAGCAAGCAAAGAGTGGAGTGTATGATATAAGAGGAGAATCAATGAAACTTTAATCAAAACAAAATACTGAAACTTCTGAGAAAGAAAACTGGAAAAGAAAGAGACAGCGAGGTAAACCATCCTGGACGGAAAGCGATAAGTTTTTAATGATGGCAGTTTTTCTGTTGAATACAAANCCTGTTCTTCTGGAGCAAGCAAAGAGTGGAGTGAATGATATAAGAGAAGAATCAATGGAACTTTTATGAAAACAAAATACTGAAACTTCTGACAAAGAAAACTGGAAAAGAAAGAGACAGCGAGGTAAACCATCCTGGACGGAAAGCGATAAGTTTTTAATGATGGCAGTTTTTCTGTTGAATACAAAGATCAAACTCATTTTCTGAAGTATTGTAATCGAACGAGAGAGAGCTATGGAAGCCATCAATGCAAGCCATTTATGAAGAAATCGAATTTTTTGAACAAAACGATACATGGAAGTTAGTCGAACGTCTGAAGGATGCATAAGTTGTGAAAAATCGTTGGGTTCTGCACAAGATAACGAAAAGTGATGGAAGCACTCACTTCAATGCTCGGTTATTTGTGAAAAATTATGTCCAAAACCAGGAATTTACTACAAGGAAACACTATTCGGGCTTTGTTAGCAATAGCAGCTGCAAAGAATATACAATTGGAACAGTTTGACGTAAAGATAGCTTTCCTGAATGGTGTACTTGAAGAGAAAGTGTATTTGGAACAACCAGAAGGTTTCGATGAAGATACCGGTCGAGTATTTCTCCTGGGAAAAACGTCTGTATGGTCTTAAGCAGGCACCACGTTGCTGGAATAAACGATTTATCGAATTTATGAAGAAAACAAGTTTTCAAAACAATATTTCAGATCCTTGTCTTTTGTTTTCTATCAAAACCAGAATAAAAAGCGACCCTATATCGCAATTTATGTAGAAGATGGTCTGATTGTCGGCAGCAGCAGAAAAGAGATTACTGATTTTTTGAGAGCTCTGTAACGCGAATTTAATACGAAGACGGGATCTCTCGACAATTTTTGTGCAATGAAAATATAAGAATACGAAGATGGATCAATTACAGTAAGTCAAGAAAATTATACAAAAAATATTAGAAAGATTGCAAATGGCTGAATCAAATGCAGTTTCAACCACTGTTGACTGTGAAGAAATTGATCTCGACCAGACAGTGTTATCTGATATACCATTTCGCGAAGCAGTGGGTTGTCTCGTCGAGATATCGCCTTTGCAGTGAATAAAGTTCTCGAGCTACAGAGAAATCGACTGTTCAAAATTGGAATCAGGTAAAGTATATATTTCGGTACTTGAAAGGTACTATGAACTGGGAATGTTTCTCACTGAGTTTACCAGTTTTCAGGGGTAAAATTTGACTGCGAAGAACTGGATGTTATAAAATTAACATTTTCACTACTTTTCCCATAATATTGAAAGTTAATTTAAAAATATTTTCTATTTTTCGAGTGTGACAGTGTGATCACTTTTTCAAAAATGTATGAAATTATGACTTTTGTATCTGAAAAGATATAAATAAAACCACTTTTAGAAAGACTGATATAAAGAGTTTTATAGGAAATTTAACAAAATTTTGAATAAGAGAACATAAGAAAAAGTACTATTTTTTTACAAAAAAACTGTAGACAAAAAAGCAATTGCATGAAAATATAAAAGACAGAGTTTCGAAAAAAAATCTATTACACTAGTGTAATAGTCCTATTAATCCGATAAATCCACGTTGACAATTTTAGAATAAAAGTTACGTTTTAATCTATAAAAATCTTTTGTATTGTCAAGTATAGTTGACCCCCTATAACATTGTTGATTATTCCGTTTTATATAAATTGTATGTTGTACGAGTCACTTAGATTTTACAAATACGTGAGCCGTTCACAGCCCGGCACACATATTTGTAAAATCTAAGTGACTCGTACAACATGGAATTCATATAAAACGGAATAATCAACAAGGTTGTAGGGGGGTCGACTTATATTATCGATCGTTGATGATATGATATGCACGATACTTCAATTGAATAGTGAGAAAAATTATATTTAAATCTCGGTTCTTTTTTATTTTACCAAAACAATTTTTCGTGTAAATTGACTTTATTTTTCGAAAAACTCTGTTTCTTACATTTTCAACATTTTTCACATCAATAAACTACTTTTGTACAAAAGATTTGAGTCTGAAAGAAATTACTGCGATTTCTTTGTGAGGTTTTTTTTAGTGTAGTTTCCTATAAAGCTTTTTTCAGTGAAAGTTCTTCAAGCAAAATTTTCTGGAAAATCCCTTTCCTATTCTCTTGCTTAGTACATTTACAAATTCGCTTACACATTTACAATTCGCTTATTAGTTACACCTAAGGACTGTATTCAACAAGGAAACTTTAATTATTATAACCATAAAGTATTATTGAAAGAAGCTATTAATAAGTAAGAAAGTGTTTTGTCTGTAATCGCAGTTTAAGCCAAGTGCTCCATCATTAAACATAGTTTATTCTTAAATGTCAAAGCCGATATTGTGACGTAAGAAGAATTTTTTAATTTGATTTATGGACTGAGATATTTGTGACCAAAATTCTCCATGTCTACGGGCTGATGCCAGTTGTAAAATTAAACCGTCTGCAAAGCCTCTTAACACTAGATTTTGCAAACATTACGAAATGACAGAGCCTTAGTGACATAATGAAGTTAATAACGTTACAAGAAGCACATCGTTTAATTCAGTGATGGGCAAACTACGGCCCGCGGGCCAGATGCGGCCCCTGAAATGTTCTATCCGGCCCGCGCGACATTATTCCTAATCTGACGAGTAAAAAAGAATACAGGCTGTGGTGNTTCAGAAATATTTCTATTGACTGTTATAAAAATACTTTATCTGAATTATTCCCTTGTCTGTAAGTATTGTACAATTTTGAAAATTTAAATTGAATTTATTTAATGTTAAACACGAAATGCCAGAAAAATATAACCTTTACTAAAATAATTTAGTAATTTATTTCAGAAATGCAGTCACACGACTGGGAAATGACCAGTATGAGATTCTTATGAATAGAATTTAACGTCTTGTTTTATATGTAGAAATTGTAAAGTTTTCCTGGTTGAAAATTGATAAGTTAAAATTCGTTTCCTTTCAATATCAATACATTTTACAGTAGAGCATCGATTATCCGACTCAATTGGGGACTGGGGTTGGTCGGATAATTGAAAAGTCGGATTACTGAAAAGTATGAAAAAATCCATTATTACTGTAGTATATTATTATATCCCATGTAATTAGTATATTAGTATATCGCTATTAACATACTTCGCGTTGAATTTTCCTCTATGTTAAACCTATCAATTTTTTTTTTAAAATAATAATCGTCGCTATTGTATCTTAAAAATTAGAAAATTAAGCCTCGTTTAAATACTGGCTCCCTTTCATGGTCGATTCAGTGTTGCCAGCTAAAACACGTAAAAATAATATTAAAGTAGCCAAGACATAGCCAAATATTGTAGCGCCACATCACTAGTAGACATTTGAATTTGCCGACTAGAACGCGGTCGGTTAAACGAGGTGACGGTTAATCGGGGGTCAGATAATCGATGCTATTCTGTATTTTCGATCTAAATAACAAATAATACGAAAAGTAAATTAATTATCGAATGTAGTATTGACTTTAATCGGGAGTTGGATAATCGATGCTCTACTGTACAAACTGAATTCAATTCTTAACATTTAAAATTGATGTGCAAATTTCTCTTCAACGTATTGAAAATACTAATATTGATGGTAATAGAACTAATTCTGAATTCAGTCGAGTTAAATTCAGCAAAAGGTGCCAAGGTTAACCACTCAGCAGTGAAAGACATACCTCTCGGGAGATTGTGTGGAAGTGGTGAAGAATGTATATATAAGTAAAATTCTTTTGGGGTATCGCCAAAAACTAGCCAAAAGCTACCGCGAAAAAAATTCACATAAAAAATGAATTATCTAACAATAAAAAAAGACTTTGCTTTACTAGACGTAACTGTTTACAAAATCTTTTTTCAAAACAACAATAAGAAAAAAACGCATGGAAAAATACTGTAAAAATTTTGCACGTTTATTCTCTACTACTAAGGGGTAGCACAACCATACCTGACTATTCCAATGTTGAAAGGTTAATAAAAGTTAACACTTCATGTAAAATAAGTGTGTATTTAAATTAATCTTGGATTTATTAACTTGTGAGTATATTATAATGTTTGGTTAAATCGATTGACTCTTTGATATAAGGTATGAAATATGAAAGGACACTCCTAAATTTTGCAAACGGAGTTAGATAGATAAATGCCGAGATCGAATGTGGAAACCATAATCTCAGCAGACAAATTAACTATACAGGATTGTTTGTTGCAAACCGAAAATCTAATTCTTTCAATTCAATTTTTTTTTACTGAAGGGAGTTAGATATATGACCGACACGACTCTACTTCTAACAAAAAAAATTTGATGTATAGGGGCAAGACACTAGTAATTTTAGACAAAGAGCATATACTGTTGATTCTGTTTAATTAGGCCATCCGTTAATTGGGTAGCAGTTTAATTGAAGCAAAGTAAATTAGTCACAATGTGTTCCAATTAAACGGAATCGACTGTATTTTAAATTTAATGAATTAAAAATAAGATTAAAAATTGCAGTCCGGCATTATGGCAATGTCATAATAATTTATCATGTTAAGATTAATTATGGTAGTTTCAAAGAATTATTATATTTATTTTTCGGAATTTATTATTAAATTTAGATTATATCTTACAAAATAAATTTTACAATTAAATAACCAAAGTTACAGCTGTTTGTTTTGTGCTAAGTCATACAAACAACATTATCAATGAAAAAGTGCAATTAATAACAATGTGTCCAGTGGAACAACAAATTTTACATGCAATATATTCTTGTATAGGTGTAAGGTATAATTTTCCAATTGCAAAGTAAACTAGCTCTAATCAGGAAATCTCAAAATAATTATTAATTAAGAATAAGCTAATAAAGATTTCCAGATAAAAATTCACATGCTATAAGCAACTTTGAATTTTCCTGGTAATTCATTAATTGTTCTTCACATATAAAACTATTTTGTAAAAGTCACATTTGAATACAGTATTTCCAAGAAACTTTGTGTTATACTGGTACATTTATTTCCTTTTAGTATTAGTTAACTGGTTTCACAACTTCATCCAACTGTCTAGTTCTCCAGTCAGCATTGTGTAATAAAATTGTATTTTACGTATCGAAAATACTATATTCAATAATTAATTTACTTTCGTATTATTTGTTATTCAAATCGAAAATACTTGGAATTTTAAAAGCTAACATGAAAATATTTGGTATAATATATAAATTTTGTAGACGAAAAATTTATATATTATAGAAGTGAAGGACATTAAGGCATTTTAATTAAATATTCGTAGCTGCAGTTATACTTTGAAGCATGACGATACTGACACAGTCTACTTACTTAAGTAACTTTTAAATTATAACAATAATATAATTTGGTTGCAATTTAAAAAAATTATATATATACACATTCTTGTTGTTGTCTGTTTGTGTATCTGCCTGTCCTTCCTTAATCTCGAGAGCCATGTTAGGTAGATGACTGTTGACCAGATATGAGAAAGTGCAGGACGGAAGACCCCAATTGACTATAGGAGAGCTTCTGAAAAAAACTGAAAGTCACGTTATTTTAACAGAGTTTCCTTTTGAAAGGAGTTAGATATATGACAGACACCACGCTATCGTTAACAGGAAAAGTATAATGTACAGGGGCAAACCACTAATTTTCATGTAGAGTGCAAATATTTTTAATTAAATAAATGAATTTAATTAAAAATATAACTAAAAATTGCAGTCTCGCATTGTGACCATGTCACAATAAAGAATTGATTGTTTTTTTTGAGGTTTAATTTTAAATGAGAATATAAATCGACGACAGAAATTCAAAATTTGTTACAATTATAAAAATTCATATTGTCGCATTATGTCATTACAATTTTGTAATTTATAGACCCCATTCAGGTATCGTGATTCAGTTGTGCATTTTACCTTGGATTAAGTAAAATTTTGCTAATGAAGACTCTACTAGAAGAGATTATTTTAGAAGATTTTATATTGTGATATTGTATTATGATGTTTAAAAACCAATACTGAGTTATTTTTTTTACAGATTGATACAAACACTGGCCATAATACGACAACAATATTTTGAAGCTTGACAATCATCTAAGGTTTACTTCTACATTGGAACAGGCACACTTGGCCTTTTCAGGTATGGCAGTTCGCTTATCTTAATAACACTGTGCGTCTTATTTAAATAAATATAAAATTATGGGGTAAAGCTTATTTTAAAAATACACTGGTACCTCATACATTAAAGAAGCCTTCTTTTTCATGCTGTAGATTTGGAATGCAAAATTCAGCAAAAATTTGTTGCAAAGTTCGAACGATGCTTTAAAGTTTAAATTGCATGCACAGTAAATAAAACGTGTTCGAATTATGAACACAATCAGTTATCTCTTGCTTTTGTGTTAGGGTTGAATGCTTTTAGTGTTTTATATACTGTATTGTTGTTATTCGTCATTCTAACAATTTCTTCCTGCAGTTTTTCTTTGTCAACAGATTTTAGATGACCACTACCATTTGTATCTTTTAGTTAAAAATTTACTGAAAGAAAACTTTTTTAACCACATTCGAAGTTTAGTAGCATCTTTCCCATACACAGAACATGAAGGTGTGCAACGAACAAATGCGATATTTAAGATGTTAAATTGAGAGAATTTGCAATTTAAAATAGAAATTCATCAAAGGTATAAAGATTCTACATACTCAAATCTTTAATTTAATGAATTTTGTGAATTGTTTAATTTCTAATCTTGTTTGTGGAGTAGGTTTAGTATTGAACTTACTCACTCTTGCTCTTAGACAAAACATCTGGTATGCATTTATGCCACTTAAGATTCGATGATGAGTCTATATGAAAAAGTTTACTACTTTATTTTTAAGTAGTAGTGGTAATTCAGTATACTTTGGGTTCTATTTTATTTTTATTATAAGATTTCGTGCAAAGCACTAATGCATTTTGGAATATAATTTTTTAAGAAATATGATTCGTCTTAATTTTCTTCTTCGAATTTATTTTACTTTGAATTTATTTAATTTTTCTATCATATCATCAAGAACATTACAAATATCCCAAAGTACCTTAACTAATATAATTAAACTATATCAATTAACAGCAATATGAGAATCGTCATTATTTTATTGTTAAATGGTAAGCCTAATGGTTCAGTCACAATATACTATGTAATATTGAAATGTTCTTATTTATCAATATGTGATAAATTTACACCTTAATTTGATTTAAGAACAACCTTCATGCTTGGTGCTTTAGAGCAGAGTGAATAATTGTTATTAAGGAGAGAGAGAGAGAAAAAAAAATTGCTTTACTTTTTTATGTGAAAAAATAAAGCAAAAGAATTTTTTTATTATCAGAAACAATGTATTTTGTGTTTTAAGTTTTTTCGTTGTTTAAGTTTAAAATAGATTTTGTAAAGTTCTTCGTTGTTTTCTTTTCATATTAAAAACAAGTGAGAAACAAAAGAAACATAATGTTATGTGTTAAACTAAACTCCCTAGAAATAATCTGTCTCAATTTAGATGAAAAACGATTTAAATAGTTTAAAAGCGATTATAAATAAAAATAAAGTATTACGTATGTCGCTAAACGGTGACTCGAAACTCAGCAAACACTAAAAAATTTACTCAAGATTTTAACATCAAATTGATTAGTCGTATTAAGCTGTATATATTTGTTGTTATAATTAAAGTTGTATTATTTAAAAAAAGGAAAATAAGATCGCTGATAATATTCTGAAGTGTTTGCTGTATATTCATGTTGTACAAGAGAACTACAGTTCGTTTCATAAGTGAAAATATCACTAATCATATCTAGTATTTAAACTCAGAGACAACGACTGAAAAGTGAATGGTTTACAGGAATTTTAACATTACTTATAAAATCTAAATAATAAATCAAAAGTAAAAAATGTTTGTTAGTGATGAAATGTCAGAAGATTATATATGAAACGTACTTTGGGCATTCGTTAATTAATAATAATTTGAAAATGTAAATAATGTGTAGTATTGTATATTTATTTATAGCTTATTCTCAAAGTACAAAATGAATTAATATGTGCTATGTAATAAAAAATATTCACAAACCATGTGTAGAGAAACAATAATTAATAGCTTTCACTTTCAAACTGTATAAGAACGAATTCTTAATATATTCAATCTAGGTTAAAATAAAACTTTTCAAATACAAAATCTAAATTTTAGTCAATCATTTAATTGAATTTATTTCAATAATGTTCAATTTTCTTTTTTTTTTATAGGCAAAGTAATATCTTGTTGCTATTAATAAAAATAGAAACATGAAAATTGACTGTGTGAGGAAACAATTGTCGATCCTTTTTCGAAAATTAGGAAGATTAATCGGACTTTATCCGTACTGCTTTATTCTTATTCCTATTTTAATAACAGCGACATTCTCAGCATTCGTATTCAATATAAACACAATCTCAAGCACAATCCAACTGACATTCGCAGATTCAGGAAAAGTCTATAATACTAAGAAGTTCGTTGAGGAAACGTTTCCTTTTAACACATCGAAATTCTTTGATCCGACAAGATATACAAACATACCAAAATGTGTGTTTGTGATATTTACAAAGAAAGGTGGTGGTGACATGCTCGAAAAAGATGTGCTACTAGAAATAAGTTTGGCGGATCGACTAATTAAAAATATAACAATTAATTATGAAGGTGTAAACATTGGATATTCAGATATTTGTGGACGTGTAGGCGAAAAGTGTTTTGAAAATCCGATTATCGAAATATTGCCCGATATTGATAATATAGTGCAGAGAAAAAAGAAATTAAAGTATCCGATCGACATAGATCCACTGACATACTCTTATCAAATTAATTCTCTCAACTTTGGGGGTGTAATCGAAGATGAGAACGATGTGATTCAAACAGTAAATGCTATCAGATTAACGTATTTCACAGACGAGAGCGACGAGAAAAAACAAAATGTCATAGAAAGATGGCGAACAGAAGTTTATAATCGAATAAGAATTTATCAATTTAAACATGTTCTGTGTTTTATTGATTACACCTGGTCAATAGAAGAGCGAAATGTGCAATTAAAGAATAATATAAAACCGATGATAGCGGCACTGGTTGCATTTATTTCTGTTTTTACTGCTGTTACGTGTATGAGCAACAATTGGGCAAAAAGCAAGCCTCTTCTAGGTGTTGCAAGTGTCGTATCGGCTGGTCTGGCCGTAATCACATCTTTCGGATTCATGTCGGTTGTCGGTGTACAGAATAGTATTTGGAACATCACCATTCCATTTTTAGTTCTCGGTAAGTGATTACTTACGCTTTTATATTTGTTCTCTTTTCGATTGTGATTTCTTCAATTAATAAAGATTTTCTGTTGTAGTGACAGAGATCGACGATGCCTTCGTATTGTTAGCGTGTTGGAGAATATCAAACCCCAAGCATAAAGTACACAAACGTATGGAAGAAACATTTGGTGAAGCAGGAATTTCTATAACGTTAACATCATTGACGAACCTATTTTCCTATTGCATTGGAATGATGTCACCTTTCCCTCTTATAAGAATGTTTTGTTATTATTCTGCAACCAGCATAGTGTTTACGTTTTTGTATCAGATAACGTTTTTTGCAGGGTGCATGGCATTATCAGGACGCAGTGAAGAGAAACAACGACAAAAAGCACTTCGTGTTATTTTCGGTAAGTTCATTAAACTTTTTAAATTGTATATATATAGAATATGGGATTTTTCATAATTTGTATGCCATACGACATTGTAGAGAGTGATTATTGGCAAAGTATGAGGAGTAAGTATGTTGTGTATATGATGCATTATTTCGTTTAACTGTTCTGTTAATTAATGGAAAATGATTTGCAGAAACTTAATTTTTGTGGGAATTTAATATATAAAACATTATCAGTATGTATAATTGTTTAATATTCTGGAAATATTTAGAGTTTATATATTATTAAAGCATTATGGTTGAAATGAAATCTGAATTTTAT
>NW_019387582.1:768-10044 GCF_000671375.1 Centruroides sculpturatus | reverse complement strand
GGTAAAGTACTCTATTAAACTAATAAAACGGTAATAAATGCAATAATTTACAATCGATACATAAAAAAAAAGTCATCAGGATAACCAAACACAGACAAATGTACAATATTTTTTGAAACGATTCTAAATCGATTCTTATCGATCTTCGTTCTTCCCATCTCGGTCGATCCCATAGCAATTAATCCAAGATGTTCGATCAACAACATGGAAGATTAAACTAATTTTAATTATATCTGGGTTAATATAGATTACTGTCTCTTGTCTAATCTGAGAAATAGGTTAAAAATGATGATTTAGTCGCAATTTAAGGCACGACTTTTAAGGATTAGTAAATTTAAATAGAGAAATAGGTAAGATGGTCAGACCAACTATTCGTAACAGGCGTTGGTGTAATTCATGAATATTTAACAGAAATTAACACGAGAAAAATATTTTTAAAAAAAGAACATTGAACTGCAGAAATGGAAAAGTTTGCATAAATTTGTAGCAGTTTCCCGTTCTTGTGTTTTTTTCCCCTCTCTTTTTTTTGCATTTTATTTTATTAATTTCTATATAAATTGGCACACGTTGGAGAATTTTTAATCTAAAATGGATTTAAATTCTCATAAAATATTCAAACTGTAAATAAATCAATCTTGCATATTTCTAAACACATTACTTTTCATGATAACTCCTATTAACAGGGAAAAGAATTAATAAACCAAAACGTGGAAATTATAAAGTTTGAAGAATTTTGGCACGAACAAAATTAATGATCGAAAATCGTGAAAATTTATCAAACTCTTTGTCATATTAATAAATGTATTTTTCAGAAAGGGATAAAAGAAAAACGGGGAAGCAATGTCCATGCTACTCGTCTGTTACTTTTTCTGCTTTGCAATTACTAAGAAAGAACATCTGGTGCTTTCCTTTAGGGCTTTGCCTACAAAAGACGACTGAACTCAGCTTTCCTAGTTTCTATTTCCTGCCCAGGAGCTTCCTTTCTTCCGCTGGTAGCTTCTATAAGAGGTTTCCGGTCGGAAAATATCAAAATCCCTCCTCACTCGGATCCCTCCGGAAATTTTCCTTTCAGAGTCCAACATCCCTACGGGCCTCATACTTTTGAAATTAACTTTGATTTCGAACCAAAAGAAACATCAGATAAGATCTTTTCATCATATTATCGTCTTTTTGAATTAAATTTAGATATTTAGAATAATAATAAAGGGTTTTTTTGAGGTAATTTTTATTGTATAAAATGTTGGACTTATTCAATGTAAGGAAAACTCGCTACTCCTCAGGGAGTTAGTTATACATTATCTGTATATCGAGTAGAACGTTAAGGATTTTTTAAAAATAAAATATTATTTTTGAAACTACACAAAGAAGAGAAAAGAAAGCATCGATTAAAATCTTTAAAATAAAAATAAATTCTAAAAATTCTTGTCACGAATCCTGAAAGAAAATGACCAACAAGTAAGCGGATCTTATCGCTTCTTCTATAGAACTTCCCATGGATTATAATGCAAACAAATAAATAGTTTGGGCTATTCTCACTGGATCTACTTTGAGAAGTTTATATCAGTTTAAATAAAAGAGACGTACACCAATTGTACTGAGAATAGATACTCGAAAAAAAAAAAACAACTGTTCGAAAATCGATGTATTTACAGAGTAAATTCTTCTTTTTTAAATAATAGATTTCAATAGAGAATTTAAAAAAAAATAAAAAAGACAAAAAATTCCAGAATAGTCGGAAGCGCCTTTCATATTCCGGAACAAAAGCGCGATTTGGTTGTTTAGAAGTAAATGGGACAAACTATTGTGTAGATATATTGAGAGAAAAGAGGCTAAATGTTGACTGTTATTACTCTGAGCTACTAAATTTGCTGGTTTTAAGTCTTTCCCGCCTAATCTTTTGTTGAATTTTTATTCTAGAAAAACAAAAAACGTTCATGAAAAAATGGGCATTATGTAGTATACAAAAATCGTCAATAATTTAAGAAATATCAAAGCATTTTAAGAATATTCTTCTATTTATATATAAAAGGATCGACTAATATTCGTATATTGAGGACTTTTATTTCATTTTAGAAATGATAAATTTTATTTAAATTAATTATACAATTTTCAAATAAATGCATAAAATTAACAGTTGTTATTGAAATAGTTTCAAAACTTTCAAACATTTAAATTATATGCAATTGAATAAAGTCAAATTATAATTAATTAAAGGATGAATATTTATTTAATATTTTGCCTCTCTTTAAAACTTGTTAATGTGAATATATTCAAAGAATAATATATTTAAGAATTCTTTATACTGTAATTTAATTAATTTTATATTCAATAACTGAATTGAATGGTTTATACGCAATGAAAATTAATCACTAGACATTTCGTAGAATGCTTTTTTTCCTTCTTTTATTTCAGTTTTACAAATTATATACATTTAAATTTATATTATAACAATATCAAAATTGTTTAAGGTACAGAATTAAGTTTGTTTAAGAGTAATTACACGTTTCATTGAGCCAACAAAAGGACTAAGTTGATCCATACAGTTGGGAAGAGAACGTATTTGAAAGGTAAAACTTTAACAAAGGAGAGCCATCTTCGATAAAAGGAGCTTATCTCTCATATTGCCATCCACAAATCTATACATGAAAGGAAGAATAATGCGCAATTTGTTATCCGTAACAAATAATAAATTCTACAGTTTAAAGTTCTGGCCTTTGCTTTAACTTATCGGATTTCAGATCTATCACAGATTAGCTTCCGACTAAATTATGCCATTACGTGTTGTTTGCCAGGGCAGATCAATTATCCGATTATAATTAAAAAAAAAAATAAATAAATGTATTATTGACTCGAGACTATTACAGTTGTGGCCTGAATGGCAGAGCACTTTTATTGGCCAAGCATTGTTTTTCCTCCCGACTCATTTGGACCTTCTCTCTTACTAGGGTCAACGACTGCTTTTTTAATCCAGTTTGATGTCACAGTAATAACTAACCGGTTCTTTAGCTTTAAAAAAGTATGAAATATATGAAAAAATTTAGCTGGATAGGCCTGCAATATGACCTTGTCTTAGAAATTTTCGACAATTGACTAGAGGGGTAACCAATTGATTAGGACCACCATTTCTCTTTATATACATACATACACGCATTAAATCTATATTTATCAGGTTTATTCTGTGATTTAAAATATTGCGTGCAAATTCTCTACAGAATTCATACGGAAAAATACGAGAAAAGAAAATAATCTGAATCCTTGGAATATTTTATATTATAAAATATAGTACAATCAGATATATCTTTATTATTTCCTTGTGAAGTTACTAGCAGTTCATCGAATTAAACAATAAACTATTCAAGACCCAGTTATGAAGTCAACCTTTGCTCCTTAATTAGAAATAATTAAAATAGATAAATTGATTTTTGATTTAGAAAACTTTAGATTTCATTTATTAAAATGTTTATTCAGGAAAATTATTGTTCAAGAAGCAGAAAGTATCACATTAGCGATAAATGTGCGATTGCAGTTCTATAGGCCTGCTTCAATAATAAATGGGATTAGGATCAGGTTTCAGAAATTCAACAGCGGATTTTAAAGTTCGACAAACTTTGCAGGAAATATAACACCTGTTGCCCTAATAGGTTCTCGTCACTGTTGCCAGATTCACCCTGCGCACTTTTGTGCCGGATACAGAATTTCTAGAATATTCTATTGGCCTTATGGAATTAGTAAAGACACCATTTCTTTCGCTTCCATTCTCTATATGGGGTTTATACGTGAAAGAATCTTTAAAAATCGATTAAATTCTAACTTATTAAACGACCATAAATTAATATTAAATAAGAAAATCGGCATTTCTGACAACAAATCTGTCAGGAAAATATATAACTACGAGTTAATGGAAATTAGGCAGCTCTTCAATCAATCAATTTGAACTTATTTAAGATTAACGTGTATATGCGTGATGAGGGAAACGTACAAATTAATTTTAGCAAGAGAAATCGCTGAATAATGCATTTTAATGCAAGAAAAAGTATAGAAAACGATGGAAAATTTTCTAAAAGATACAGAAAATAGAAAAATTAGCAACGAGCCGCTGCTAACTCACCCCCAATCTGGTATCAGCAGGCCAATAACCAGTACGACACGTCAGCACTTCGCCATTATTTCTATCTTAGCTCTCGAATCTCGCGGAAAGAATAGAAGGGCCCTATGTCGAGAATGCATAGAATGGAAGATGAGACAAAACACACGGCAGATGCGAAGCCGATTTGAGCACCTCCAATGCGTGACGCCTACGCTACCTTCGTCCATTATTCTACAGCATAGAAGCAGACAATAACTTCATTGAGCAGCAGTCTTACGTACCATTTACGGTTCAACGATCAAGAGGATGAAGTTGTAGCCTCGCAGCGGGATTCTACGCTTACTCCAATAGGCTGATTCGTCCGCCCAGCTCAGCTGGCTTTTTTCAGAAAATTGCTCTCCTATTGGGCGTCGTTAGATGATCTCGCTGATGACGTATATGGAGTAGACGTTGGTTGGCTGGCCGGACCCTTAAAAATGACAGAGATGAAGCCGACGAGCCTGTGAAAGTTAAGGAGTGGTAGCTGCGGGACCGTGGACAGCCGGGTTCGGCGAAAGAGCTGCCGTTGTGTATAGCCAAAAGAAAAACTAGCCAAAAAAAAAAACAAAAAAAATCCCGTCCAGTGTACAGATCGGATAAGTGTTCTGTGCTCGTCGTCGTTTGATCTGTGTGCAGTGAAAGTGCTTTCAGCCGGCAAGCTGGCCAGACAAGGAGTTTGTTTCAAACATATTACGAACTGTTCAACATTACGAAGGTGGTCATGAAATTAGAAGTGAGGAGTGCGGCTAGCTTTCTTACCAACCTACTCAGGTTGGGAAATAGTCTGACCATGGTTCAATTGGAACTGTTTCAAAGAAATTTAGAAGAACTACTCAGGCATCATTATCAGCAACATTGGTTCCCCGAGAGGCCCTGCAAGGGTTCGGGGTATCGATGTCTCAGGATCAATCATAAAATGGATCCTATCATAGCCAAAGCAGGCAGTGCTTGTGGCCTGGATGAGGCTAGTCTACGTCAGTTGTTTCCCAACGAGTTAACGCTGTGGATAGATCCTAAAGAAGTGTCTTACAGGATTGGTGAAAATGGCAGCATTTGCGTTCTGTACGACGGAACCAGTAACCATTTTTCCGAAAGTAACATCGGTCACTATTTCCATAGCATGGCTTCCTCGCAAGAAATGGGAAATAGTTACCGGTCACAAGTGATGATGGATGGCCACCATTTGAGCAAGTTTCCGAGACCGAGTTGCAAGGATACCATCAGGGCATCCAAAGGATGGGACTCCTTCATCATGGACTCCAGGAATGTCGGTCTGGAACAACTGGCGGCATACGTCTCCAGCTAAGGGTAGGTTTTTCTACTGCCAAACATCTCTCACACAATCACACCTGTCTCTCTCATCAAAAAAACTCTTTTAAAAAAACCCACCAATTCTGTTTTCCAGTCCCGATCGGACTTTTTTACTCGGACGACGAGATACCATACTCAGGGGCCCCTTGTACAGTAGGGCTGTTGAAAATGGCAACCTAGTCGTCCCAGTAATATTTTAAACTAAAAACCCTTAACTTTCAGGGATTAAAATTCCTAGAAATTAAAATTTATGTGGGGGAAGAAAGGCCAAATCCCACAGTTAAAGTACAATCTATTTGTGTTTTTTTTCTCATGGGTTGATAGTACAATATACTCGAAACCAGGGACCACAGCTCTCGCTTTAGCTCGCCGACGGTGCAAAATTCGACGTTCCCTCCTTACAGTCTGTTGCCAGTGGACAAACCTACCAGCTGCAGCTCGTATAATGTGATTATTGCCGCCAACGCAAGATACCAAGCACCTCGGCGAACGAATGCAAAAGTATCTCTGCAATGGAAGACACGAAGCCTAAACGACTGTGATCTGTTTTTCTTTTTAAACAACAAAATACATCTCCACCTACTGCGATCAACAGAATCGTTTAGTCGTTTTTTGTTGACTTTTTAAACTATCATGTTTTTTTGTTTCGTTTTTTATTCATCATCCAAGAAAATGTCACAATCCATTGTAATGTGTGTAATGTCTCGCGTTGACGCCGTTTGTTGGCATCGTGTTGTTTCATCCAGTTAAGTTTGGATCCGACCCGTCGACAGGGAACAGTGATAGAAACACCAGCCAATTTTCTATATGGGGATTATGTAAATGCACCGTCACAGGCTGAGCTGACCTTTGACAGGCAGTTAGCCTTAGATCAAAGGTGAGATGCAAGTGGGAAGGGGACGCAATGATCTCAGGGAGAAGGACTTGTGAAGTCCTCTTCCGCTTTTATTAATTTTCAAGTCCCCGTCGTTTCTGGCCTTAGTTTTTCCTATTTTCTACAAGATAACAACAAACCGACAGAGCTTTTCTTCTTGTTTCTTTACTCCTTTTTTTTTTTGCTTTCAAGACGGGTGTTGCCTGTAAGAAGAGATACCGTAGCAGCACAAAAACAGTCATTCAATATTGTAGAGTTTCTGTGGAATGTTATATATAAGTATATATATATTATAAAACCTTATGTATAATATATATATAAATATATATATACACGCATCTAGATAAGACCGAGTTTCAGGGGTAAGCAAAAGCAAAATTTGTACTTTTTGCGTGCATTATTGTCTTTTTTCATTTTAAAAAATTTCATAATAGCTGTTGCAGCTTATCTTATCGACCATCTTGTAAAACTTCCACGGACTAAGATAGCTGAAAAAAAAATTGACTGTACAATTCTTCCTGTATAAAAACCTGTAAAAATAAAAAATAAGATATTTTGTGTGTACAGTGGCGTAATATAGGAGGTTTTGTACAGTGAAAAAAACCAAATAAAAGTTGTGGATATTGCAATTGAAACAGGAGTGTCGGCATTATTTCTTTTGTGTTATTTTATTTTATTTAATTATTATTATTATTATTATTCTCAAAACTCGAAGAGGAGGAGGAGGAAGCTGCCTAACCTCGATTACAACTGAAACGCTTGAAGCTCCTCGTTAACCTAATTCTGTAACCGTTTGAACTGGCTCTTTTCTTTCTATTTTTTTAATTCTTTGAGTTAAATTCCGGTTACAAGTAAAAACTAATAATAATAATAATAATAACAATAATCTAATCTTTAAACTTTGATCAATCTAACTTTATATATATATTTTTTTTAAATTAAATTAAATAAGATAAACATATAATCACTATTAAGACCGAGATTTCTAACAGAATTAAAAAGAAAATTAACATAGAAAATTTAAACATTTGGCGAAATTCGAATAAATCATATTAAGAAATTTTAATTAAAATCAAATATATATAATGATGATTAGTCGAATTCTAAATAATGAGAGACGTGATTTAAAGTTCAATTAAAAGAATTTTTCCGTTAAAGGTAGATAGATAAATTTCGAAATTTATTTAATATGCGGCTGTATATGTATCTCTCTCTACTTTTTTTTTGCTTAATTATTAAAGTAAACAGGCAAATGATTAATGCGATTAGAAAAAATAAAATGGAAGGAATGATTTTATTGTGAAATGGCATATCTGTTGGCATGGTTATACATTTTTATGTATTTTTAGAGGAAGTAAAAAACAAGTTAGATTAAAATTAATATCGTAGGAGTGTTGCAATCGAAGGGTAAAATAAGTAAGAAAATAAATAAAAGAATATATTCTAATGGTTTTATATGAAAAAATTTTATTTCATACATTTAGATGAACTTGTCCTCCGAGCATTGGATAAAGATGCCAATAACTAATGTTCTGTTGGCTACAGGAGGAAAAAAAATTCTTTTACAAGAGTACAGAACTAAAATATTAATGATAAACTCTTATTTTTTAAAGTTTTTCGTCTACTTTTCTAACTATATAAAACTTTTAAAATAATATACGCCTTATGTTATAAATATATTCAGCATTACTTAAATAGGATCTAAACTGTAAATTCGAAAATATTTTGTATTAAAGAAAAGTAAATAATAGAAAAATATATTAAATATTTAAAATGATAACGATATTTTTTTTTCTATATAAAGAAAATAAAATTCGATAGCTAAATTTTGTAATTCTCCAGCGATATATTTACAAGAAATATTTAATTTTAAAAAGTAAATATGTAAATAAAATCTAATTAAATTTTAATTTAACTGAAATTTTAAACATATAATACCGAAATTTAAGTTTTTAATCACGCCAATTTAACAAAAATTGATAAAATATGATGATGAAGATCCGTTCGTGTTCAATAATTAAAATCAATTAAGCTCATTGCTTTCATCAGCAGATGTTAGTCACTTTTTTCGTGGATTATTTCTTTAAAGAAAATATACCATATGGATCCATTTCAATTAGTACAAGTGTAAAAATAGCCGTAATTATTAATTAAAATAGGAATAGTAAAATTCTGATACTTTAATTTCGAAAACTTCATTTAAAATTATTTAATTAATAATAATTTATGGCGTTTAAAAGATCGGTAGGATACATTTTTCCTTCCTTCCCTTTTTTTTTTTATTTCTAGTAAATTCTATTTGGTGTGTAAACATCACATGATCTTACTCCAGCTTGTTTCTAGAAGATTGGATTTTTGCCAATTTCGTTGCTGACTCATTATCTATTGCAACACTGTGACGTCGAACCAGAAGTGAAATCTGAATTTTTCGCTTTTCCTTTTCCTTTACTCTTTCGTCATTCCAGGATTATTTATCACAGGAGCCTGTTTTCCTCACTTAATAATAAAATTTATATTTACATTCGTTTTTTTTTTATTATTATTATTTAATAGGAGATGCTTTCGTGTTAAATCGCCGAATCTTCCTGAATATCCGAATAAATTACCAACTTCTTGTAAAAAAAAAATTTTTTTGCTGATTTTTATTTCATTAAATTCCTGAAAAAAAGCCAATTATCTGTAGAAATATTAGCTGAATGCGATTACAAAATTGTCATTACCAATAATCTGATTTGTTAATTATAATTATGCAGTAATTTGTGAAAAGTAGAGAATGTCAAATTTCCCAATTATTATCTAGTTGTTTATATAATTGGCATGATATTCAGATAAAAGTAACTCATAACGTTATATAAATTTAGGGAATTAAATTCATCATATCGAGGAAAATATATATATTAAAATAACATTTTAAGTCTTTATATCATGATTTACAGTCTTTAATTTATGTTAATTTGTAATTAAA
>NW_019387582.1:0-536 GCF_000671375.1 Centruroides sculpturatus | reverse complement strand
CTTATATATATATATATATATATATATATATATATATAAAGGAAAACAAATGTGAATTGCCTCATTCAGGAATAATGTAAAGAGGGAGGAAAAATTTTAGAAAGTCTCATTTGTTATACTAGAATTGATATAAAACTATTATTTTCCCTAAAAAGCTATAGAAAGAAATTTATATTTAACACGGGTCAAAACAATTTACAGATTATCCTGTTTATAGGCGGTAGTTATACATTTCCTATTGATTATACACCTGGATAGTGAAATGAGTCATGTTTTAAACGAAATTCATTGGGTTGAAAACGTTATTTTTTTTTACTGGAATTTCGGAGAAAGAATTATTTTATCAGTTATATATATATAAATTATAACTGTATTTTAATATGAAATGATCTTCTATAAATCCTTATAAGACGGTTAACTCTGTTGTCATTTATAAGACTGTATTATTGAATGTAAACATGAGCGAAGGAGATTAGTTTATACAGAATTATATTCTTATATTATTAGAAAACATTTTCAAACCAGTCTTCTAATAT
>NW_019387581.1:0-10043 GCF_000671375.1 Centruroides sculpturatus | reverse complement strand
TAATATATAACAGATAAAAAGAATGTTGGTTTTATTAAAATTCTTGTCCTTTTGTATATTTAGATGAATGCTCATCTTACTATTTTAAATGTAACAACGACCGCTGCATACCACTGTCTTGGAAGTGCGATGATGATAATGATTGTTATGATAATTCGGATGAAATTGAATGCGGTGAGTATTGACATATTTAAAACTTTTTGTTTGGTTTTTACACGTTAGCAAAGATGGAATAACAGTTATTCATTTTAAAATATTTTGGGTTATACGGACATAAAAGTGTCATTTGTCTGTGTAAACATTTTGCTAAAAGTTTAAAACAGTTTTGCTTGTTTCGTATGCTTTTGTGTAGAGGTATTTCATTGCCTGCTTTAATATAATATATTTTCTTCCTCATTCATGGATTGAAATGGTTTAAGTATGTATGTACACTCTTTTTTGATTATCAAAATACTAATTATAATATTTTCCTGAAGCAATAAAAAATAAATAATTTATAATAAAATTGCAGTGCATACATCACTTTTAAAACTTTTGTTTCAAATATATTTAGAAGTAAATTGAAGTTTATTAAGCTATATTTATATATGTCTTTACAATACATTTACTCACATTTAAAAACAAGTATACACTAAGTAAAAATAACATTCAGCAATTTACAGACTAAAAGTAAATTTATTTATTTTTGGCTTGAAAACTGTTCATTATTATTTATCAAGAAGAATATATAAAAAAAAATAACTTAAAATTATTTAAACAGTTAAAATTATCTATTAAAAGTTTATTAAAATCTAGATAAAAGTTTTGATGAAATTATTACTACTAATAATAATCTTATATATATGTAGTTGGAAATAAATTGAATAAAATTTATTAATATTTTCATCTGTAAAATTAAATTACAACTGGGTAATTCTGTATTTATTAACAAAATTATTAATAAACTACATACTTCTTTTAACCAAATTAAATTATCATAAATTGAATTAATTGATAAAAATATTTGAAATATTTTTATCAATAATAATACCTTAATAATTAAATATAAAAATATTTAAAATTAATTAAGCACATTACAAAGGATTATTTTTTTTACACGAAACAGGAATTAAATATAATCCTGTATCTTTTAAAATAACATAAAAATACAAAACATTTTTGAATTTTAGTATGATAAAAAATTATTTAGGGCATTTATTTTGTTTTGAGTGCTATTTTTCAATATTTAAAACGATAATATTTTTAAAAACTTCAAATTCCATATAATCTTTAATCAATAACATATAGATATATGTTATTGATTAAAGCAGAATTGTATTGGAAAAAAGGCAAATGAGCATAAATTGATATTTTTCGCGTGTATAATGGCATTAATTTTTTTTTCTTCATTATTAATTATAAGACCAACAATTTTTCATTTTTCTCCTAAAAAATTTATTGGAACACCAGTGGAAATAATTATATTCATTCAAATAATTAGAAAATACACGTGCTTCTTTACAGTTTTGAAAAATAAGAATGATATATATAGTTTCTTGGGAAGGCAAGATTTTCCATGCCGGTTTTCGAAAACCGGCATTTTCACGTGTAGTGGAAATCCATTGTAGGGTTGACTAATCGTGTGACGTCAGACATCGGATGAGGTAAACTCACCAATGAGGAGTTGCTGTGTCGATTTAATGTGTGACGTAAAAGTGACGATAAAAGCCTCCTCCCATGAATTTATTAACGTGGTGTCTTTCGACAGGTTGCGGGACGTATGCAAATAGAAATTCACAATTAAAACGTGGGATGACGCGTCTTCTCGTAAGAAGTAATTGTAAGTGTGTAAATCAGATTGTTATCAAGATGGGAAAAATTCTTCTGTTGCTAGCGATTTATTTATTTAAGCTGAAATCCGATAACGATGGAATATAACTTCCCAAACGATGAGTTCTCAGAATTAAGGTGGGTCAGATGTTTGGGTTGTTTCGGGAAACTTAAACAAATTTCAGAATTTTTCAGGATAAATAAACGTTTATTATTAATGAAACTTCCGCCATTTATCTAATCTTCACTTAAAGAGTACAAATTATAATAAAGAACAAACGACGTTATAATTTATTGCGATTTCATAATGAAAAAGTCAAGATATGATTTTCACCGTTTTAGTCACTATCATATTGAATTATTATATTAAAAAAAGGATTATTTGTATCATTTACAGCGAGAAATAAAACAGGAAGTATACCGGAATCTATTTAAAATCCATATTCAAAAGAAATCCTTGTTTGCATTCCAGTATTAAACCTTAAAGTGAATCATTATTCCAAAGAAATTCCTCATAAAAATTTTCCTGAGTGAATGCAGGAAGCCTTGAAAGTATATTTGGCAAACCACAATTCAACGCTGAATCTTTTGTACAGGTTAAATCTGGATTTGTGCCACGACACGAGCTTTAATCTTTTTTAATTTTTTAAAACCTAATGCCGCATTTCCCATTTAAAATTCGATATTAAATTGAATTAAATCTTTTTTTTTTTTTTTTTTAAACGTATTGAATACTTATAAATCACAGAGCATGACACTTCAGAAAATCGGGGACATCAAAGAGAGAGATCTTTGTCACGGTTCATCGAGAAAAAGAACTTGGAAGATAATCTTTAAAAAGAATTAATATAAAAATACCCCGTTCAGATTTTAATTTAATTTTAATTCTTCCCCCCCCTTTCCTAAGCGAATTTCTAATATAACTTGCCGCTGTTGTAACGAATCAGAATCATTAACCCCGTTGCAATTTTCGTTTCTCCGGCTGCATTTTTACCAGACTCCAGGACCTTGGCCGATTTTAATAGTCGTCTTTCGTTAATCGAGTCGCTGCGGCTCTCTTAAATTATGTCCTTGCAATTTTATTTTAGAGTATTACAGTAAGGTAAAATAATGCTTAAGATCTAATAAAATCTCGCTTCCTATTTATAATACTACACAATAGAAAAATTTCAATGC
This sequence comes from Centruroides sculpturatus, assembly GCF_000671375.1. Classification (NCBI taxonomy): domain Eukaryota; kingdom Metazoa; phylum Arthropoda; class Arachnida; order Scorpiones; family Buthidae; genus Centruroides; species Centruroides sculpturatus. The sequence continues at coordinate 7,058 of NW_019387581.1, read as the reverse complement.
ATAATTTTAATTTAGAAACTAATCTGCATGGACACTTTAATGAGAAAAAAGAAATTATCTATCAATGCGGAAGTTATGGAAATTCTTTTTTTAAATCCTATGTATATATGTAAAATATATTATTATAATAGTACGAATTTTCTATATTTAAATAATTCGTTTTGAATTAAGAGGAAGTTGTTTCATTCATCGCCATATCTACTATAAGTTAATTCATTGTTTATATTTAATAAAAAAAATGATGATACATTCGCAAAATTTAAATAATTATCCACAAAAACTAGTTTTTAAATGCAATGTAGACGTTATTGAGGATCCTTTCTTGATTTATTATTATTATTTTTTTCTTCGGTGAATTTCGTTATTAAAATCGTCCAAATCTGTATGCCATTTAACAAGATGCTACTGTACTTAATTTAGATTACGTCGACCTTTAGGAAAGATATCCAGACCATTTTTTTTCTTTTCTTTTCTTTTTTTCCTTTTTCTCCATGGCGCTTCGCCCTTGGTATTTAGGTAGCTATAGCGTTACACACCGGTGACACACCTCCTAATACTAGTCATTGGTTGGTTGCGGTGGTGCGATGTGTACGTCATCAGTCTCGGAATGTCTGGCACAGGGCCAAATCGTCATCCAGTCTTCCCCTTTATCTTACCGATATTTGACTAGTCCACTGACCTTGCTTTAGGCTTTCTATGACTAGTGTGCGGTTATGAAACTAGTTTTGTACCTGGCCGTTTACCCTGTTTCGTTTATCACGACCTTCCTAGCTCGTATATAAGTGTATATACTGTATTTATATATATATATATAGGGATTTTTTTGGATTTTTTTTTATTGGAAAATTTCAGACATCTTCACTGCGGAAATTTTTTAAAGAAAATTAAGCATATACAATGGATATTTATTTTAATTCTGAATAAATATTATATATCGTTTTTCCTATTAAATTTGTCATTTAAATTCAAATCAATCAAATATCCAGTTTGTCTGGATTGTCCAGAATGGTTGTAACTTCTTACCAGTGTATGATGATTTTTTTTGATTATAATAAATTATTAACTGGTTAGAACTAAGCATGTTTTAAAAGGAGTACTTCTTTTGGCTTTTTAACAATTAATTCCCCTTTTCCTTGCCTTTTTAAAAACATTTTCTAGTTAAATTAGTTGGTAGTTTTAGTAGGCGCGTTTTTTTTTAATTGAAAAATTGTAATATTTCATGAATAAACAGGAATATATCTATTGAAAATTTTGGTAAATGTTTAGGGTTTAGTAATGAATATGTTTTTAAAAATAATAAGCTATAAATTTATTTTTGTTAATTATGTTGGGATTAAAAGATTTATTGCATTATTATTATCTATGCAAGTTTTTTTTTTTGAAATGAATGAAACTTGGCACCATAGTGAATAGTTAAGTAAAATGTTGCTAGTTTAAAGGTAAAAATATGTAAATAAAGTCATTTTTTTATTTTATTGATGGAGATGGTCCTTAGTGGGTCTAAAATATTAGTTTTAATAAATTTAGAATTGATTTTCTTAAATAAGCAGAATTTCATTTAAATTATTCTACAAAAATTTTATCAATATTTTAAAAACCAAATTTATAATAAAATATTTAATCTAATGCATATGTTTTGCTACCTGTTTATTAATTAAAAATAATACAAATTTTTACATTGTCATTCAATTTTATTCTTTCCTAAATATTAGATTATTCTAAGTTTGTAAATGTTCCCTTGGCACACATTTATTGAACTATTGTTATAAGTTTTATGCAACTATAAATTGTCGTTGTTTATTTTTAATTTTCTTTTACATAATTTTGCTTGGATCTACCCACTAATGAACCCAGCATACAATATTCTTTTTCATTCTTTGTATATTTCGAATACTGTTCATTCAAAATAACCTTGACCTTACCAATAGAAAGAAGTCAGTAGAAGCAAGGTCACAAAAGTGGGGAGAATTGAAAGATTCTTTGCAAACTTCTATTGACAATATGCAACTTATTCAGGTGTCTATCAATACAATATTACAGAATGATTTTTTTTTAAATGAAAATGATACACCGATTTTCATAGAAGTAGATCAAGTTTCATTATACTAAATCGGCAATTATTAAAAATGTTTATGTTGTCCAAGAAATTATTTTATAAAATAATTATATCATGTATAAGGTAGGCATTTGCTATAAGGACATTTATAATTGATCGAATGTAAATACATGAATTTTTAAATTAATAAATTAAACTCATTTATCCAAATCTGACAGATATAGTTGATAGATTAACTTCAATAATAACGACAAAAATTTTTGCTTGTTATAAATTGCTGTAAGAGTAGAGAAGAATTTTTATAATTGTTCATTCAATTTTTTTTACTCTTCTTTCTCACTGCATAGTTGAAATATCATTGATTATATTTATTTAACTAAACAATGTTATTGAAGAGCAAAAACATGTGATAATTACCATTAAAATATTTAAAAGCTGCATATTAATTAACTTTAATTATGAAATTAGTACAGGCAAAAATTCAGATTATTGCTGAAATTATTTTATTTTTCTTTGTTAAATTTACATATGTTAAGATATTACTTTTAAAGTGTCAGTAACAAATATGTGTCATATACATTGTAGATTTCTAACTCATAGTTGTTTGAACCAGGACTGTCAAGAGGGAAAGCTAGGAATTTTTTCCCAGGTCTAGAGAAAACTTAGGGCCTGCAGAGTGATTCCTACCTCCTAAAATTTATTATTATTTTTACTAATAAAAACTAAAATATTTAACACTGCTTTTTATTAATAAAGAAACATTCCATGTAATTTATTTTGTTCTAAAAAACAACCAGAGGTGACCACTTTAACCTAGGCCCCATATCAGCTCTTGACTTTGAATATAGAATCACTTAAGATTTTATAACAATTAATATTCATAAATTATCTTTGTAACTTCAGTCATCAATATATCAATCAGGAATTTAAATATTTCCATGTGGTTCTTTTATATACAAAACATAAAACTCAAAATTTGATTTTACAAAGTTTGATATAACTTGACGAGCACTTCTAGTTACGCATAACGTACTGAGATAATATTTTTCTCTGTTGCTAAAAATTGTTATAAAGAAATCTTGATGTCATAATTCACAGGCATACTTGTAAGTGAAGAGAAATATTTGTATAAAAACCTTATAAATTTACATTTTGCATGCAAAAAAACTGTATGAAAATATTTCAATTCCTGATTTTTATATTGATTGGTTGAAGTTGTAAAGGTAATTTATGTAAAACCTGTACATGTAATTGTTCTGAAAATTTGTATATTTTTATCCCTGTTTCGTTTATCACGACCTTCCTAGCTCGTATATAAGTGTATATACTGTATTTATATATATATATATAGGGATTTTTTTGGATTTTTTTTTATTGGAAAATTTCAGACATCTTCACTGCGGAAATTTTTTAAAGAAAATTAAGCATATACAATGGATATTTATTTTAATTCTGAATAAATATTATATATCGTTTTTCCTATTAAATTTGTCATTTAAATTCAAATCAATCAAATATCCAGTTTGTCTGGATTGTCCAGAATGGTTGTAACTTCTTACCAGTGTATGATGATTTTTTTTGATTATAATAAATTATTAACTGGTTAGAACTAAGCATGTTTTAAAAGGAGTACTTCTTTTGGCTTTTTAACAATTAATTCCCCTTTTCCTTGCCTTTTTAAAAACATTTTCTAGTTAAATTAGTTGGTAGTTTTAGTAGGCGCGTTTTTTTTTAATTGAAAAATTGTAATATTTCATGAATAAACAGGAATATATCTATTGAAAATTTTGGTAAATGTTTAGGGTTTAGTAATGAATATGTTTTTAAAAATAATAAGCTATAAATTTATTTTTGTTAATTATGTTGGGATTAAAAGATTTATTGCATTATTATTATCTATGCAAGTTTTTTTTTTTGAAATGAATGAAACTTGGCACCATAGTGAATAGTTAAGTAAAATGTTGCTAGTTTAAAGGTAAAAATATGTAAATAAAGTCATTTTTTTATTTTATTGATGGAGATGGTCCTTAGTGGGTCTAAAATATTAGTTTTAATAAATTTAGAATTGATTTTCTTAAATAAGCAGAATTTCATTTAAATTATTCTACAAAAATTTTATCAATATTTTAAAAACCAAATTTATAATAAAATATTTAATCTAATGCATATGTTTTGCTACCTGTTTATTAATTAAAAATAATACAAATTTTTACATTGTCATTCAATTTTATTCTTTCCTAAATATTAGATTATTCTAAGTTTGTAAATGTTCCCTTGGCACACATTTATTGAACTATTGTTATAAGTTTTATGCAACTATAAATTGTCGTTGTTTATTTTTAATTTTCTTTTACATAATTTTGCTTGGATCTACCCACTAATGAACCCAGCATACAATATTCTTTTTCATTCTTTGTATATTTCGAATACTGTTCATTCAAAATAACCTTGACCTTACCAATAGAAAGAAGTCAGTAGAAGCAAGGTCACAAAAGTGGGGAGAATTGAAAGATTCTTTGCAAACTTCTATTGACAATATGCAACTTATTCAGGTGTCTATCAATACAATATTACAGAATGATTTTTTTTTAAATGAAAATGATACACCGATTTTCATAGAAGTAGATCAAGTTTCATTATACTAAATCGGCAATTATTAAAAATGTTTATGTTGTCCAAGAAATTATTTTATAAAATAATTATATCATGTATAAGGTAGGCATTTGCTATAAGGACATTTATAATTGATCGAATGTAAATACATGAATTTTTAAATTAATAAATTAAACTCATTTATCCAAATCTGACAGATATAGTTGATAGATTAACTTCAATAATAACGACAAAAATTTTTGCTTGTTATAAATTGCTGTAAGAGTAGAGAAGAATTTTTATAATTGTTCATTCAATTTTTTTTACTCTTCTTTCTCACTGCATAGTTGAAATATCATTGATTATATTTATTTAACTAAACAATGTTATTGAAGAGCAAAAACATGTGATAATTACCATTAAAATATTTAAAAGCTGCATATTAATTAACTTTAATTATGAAATTAGTACAGGCAAAAATTCAGATTATTGCTGAAATTATTTTATTTTTCTTTGTTAAATTTACATATGTTAAGATATTACTTTTAAAGTGTCAGTAACAAATATGTGTCATATACATTGTAGATTTCTAACTCATAGTTGTTTGAACCAGGACTGTCAAGAGGGAAAGCTAGGAATTTTTTCCCAGGTCTAGAGAAAACTTAGGGCCTGCAGAGTGATTCCTACCTCCTAAAATTTATTATTATTTTTACTAATAAAAACTAAAATATTTAACACTGCTTTTTATTAATAAAGAAACATTCCATGTAATTTATTTTGTTCTAAAAAACAACCAGAGGTGACCACTTTAACCTAGGCCCCATATCAGCTCTTGACTTTGAATATAGAATCACTTAAGATTTTATAACAATTAATATTCATAAATTATCTTTGTAACTTCAGTCATCAATATATCAATCAGGAATTTAAATATTTCCATGTGGTTCTTTTATATACAAAACATAAAACTCAAAATTTGATTTTACAAAGTTTGATATAACTTGACGAGCACTTCTAGTTACGCATAACGTACTGAGATAATATTTTTCTCTGTTGCTAAAAATTGTTATAAAGAAATCTTGATGTCATAATTCACAGGCATACTTGTAAGTGAAGAGAAATATTTGTATAAAAACCTTATAAATTTACATTTTGCATGCAAAAAAACTGTATGAAAATATTTCAATTCCTGATTTTTATATTGATTGGTTGAAGTTGTAAAGGTAATTTATGTAAAACCTGTACATGTAATTGTTCTGAAAATTTGTATATTTTTATAATAAATTTTATTTAAAAAATAAATGAAATATATTTACAAATGTTCAGAATATATTTATTTAATAAATAAACTCTGAAAAATTGTTTTGATCTGTTAAATTGTCATTAATATTTTTTCACTCATCTAACATTCTACATATTAAAACATTATTGTATTGTAATTTCTAAATATTATTGATTTTAGAAGTTTTAAACTTTGAAATTACAGTATGTTATTTTAGAAGAGAACTTTTACAAGTTTAGAGATAATATTAGATATATTGATTTAATGTAAGTATTATTCAATATTCTATGAATATACTTAGAAGTTATATCATTCATCAAATACATAACAATTGATGGGACTGCCTATGTACTGTACCAGTACATTTTTTCAGTTATCAAACATAGCATAAAAATCTTCTGTTAAATACTGATTAGCATGTTTTGGGTGCTAAATTTTTGAATAATAATGCCAGTTTAATTTGGATAGCATTAAGATCTTCAAACTGAAAGATTATAAATTATCAAATTACTAAATTTTGTTAAAACAAATCTGTTCATTCATGTCAGTGTATTTTTCAAGGACCAGTGGAAGGATAACAAATGTGTACCACTTCATTAAGTTCTGTTAATGTACCATATAAATTAAATTCTAGAAGTGTTGTTTTTAATTGAGAATTTATTCTGCTATTTCAACATAAATTAGGGTATAACTAATTAAATTCTTCAATCTATATTTCACTATCAACTACAGATAAAATGAAAATATGTGAAAATTATAAATGAATACATTAAAATGTATTCATTTATAAAGAATTTATTTATACTTGAGTGAAGAAATCTTAAAGGGATTGAGTTTAATAATGACTTCTCCTGTCTTGTTCTCAAGACAGAGTTGATGTTGAATGACGTCAATGTATTGTTGTCTAGACAAAATATAAAGGAAAATAAGTTTAAATTTTTAGTTTCAAAATCACTAAATTATCAGACATTATTGAATATACTTGAAATTGGCTTATGTTACCTGTACAAGACCACATAAACTGAATTATTTTCACATTTATGGATACACTGAACAAAAATTAAGTTTATATATATTACAATGAAATTATATGAAAATTTAAATTACTGCATGTTTGAAAGATATAGT
>NW_019387580.1:0-10074 GCF_000671375.1 Centruroides sculpturatus | reverse complement strand
AAGAAAAATAACCTTTTGTTAAAAATGGAATGCTTAACAAAAGAATTCGGTTTAAGCTTCTTGTTAAAAATACTCATTCGATTAGAAAAGCAAGTGTTTTATAACAATGCATATATACAGATTTTCCCGGTTATGTACTTCATGGCCACTCTTCTGAACTACATCTGAAAAAAAAAAACAAATGGAAAAATTGGTATAGAAGTTACGTGAGTCAACAGGTTTCAATCTGTGTAACTTACTCTACGTCGTCTTTTGTTAGCGCTTTGCCAGAAAGCAGAAGCGAAGCAAACTTGGCTGCAATAGGATCGTTATTCATAGATGCTACAGCAACTACCTTTCCTTCTCTACAAGAAAAAGTTCAAAAATTTATTATAAAAATGAATCACTACAAAGCAAACTCTAACCAAAGTGGGACATTGTTCTCATCATATACACAATGCTGAGTGAGAAAACAATTGGTCGAAAGGGTTTCATTCATAACTGTCAATTTTAAGGAAACACTCGACTGGTCGAATGGTTGCCCAAAAGGGTACAAACTGACAGTTCGTATCTAATTTGCAGAGGCTCGTATGCCAGTGCAAACCTAGCTTAAAGTGTAAATTGTCTACATTGTGTAACCTAATAACGTGAGGAGTAAACTCAGTGATGCCAACTAGTTTAACAGGTAATTCCTAAAAACAGTAGTAAATAAATGTTAAAGATTTAAGCATTTCTCACGTGTAGCAGGATAATATAATATACAATCAGCTCACAGCATCTTGAAGTCTACTCTTCACAAATAAATTGGTTATTTTACTACATATGAAAGCTTACCTTATATAATATGCAACAAACTGCAATTTATGTGCATCGCCATGCATTGTAATTTTATCAAATTTTCCTCCATATCCTAAAAATTTAAAATAGCTTTTAAAAAGGTGTTTAATATAATTATATTTGGTGAAATATAAATTCATTTACCGGCATATCTGACACTCTTCCCAAATAACATGGACCAAAAGAATGGAACCGTCAGCAATTTTTCATTTTTATTTAGCATGTTCAGTGCGGCACATCTTCCTGAAAATTAATCACGCAAATGTCATTTCCTTGTAGATATGATACTAAAACAAACTGTGTTTCCCTTCTTTTACTTACCGTGAGCCATTGCTAGTTGCCAATGTCCAATATTTACTCTGGCATCCATTACAGTCAGTGGAAATTCGACGATATCACCTCCGGCAAATATGCCATCCACGTTTGTCTTCATATACTAAATTACAAAGCATTTCATTAAATAACATATCTACACTAAATGTAGATTTCTTAGATTAATCTCCTACCTCGTCGACTACAATCTGCTTTGAAGTATTTAGTTTAATATTTGTATTTTCAAGGAACTCTGTCGACGGTAAAACTCCTGTAAATTGATTTAAAAACCACACTTAACAAGATAAATTGATTTAAATACTGAAATTTCTAATGTTTAAAAGTGGACAAAGACTCGTCGGCTTTAGAGATGATGCAGGCATGACATAGAATGAGAAAATGGCTATTAAAATTGCAATGTTACTGGTGGCCCTTAAAAATGTGGCAATGTCGTAACCAAGCAGCATTACTAGTGGCTGTCAGAAGTGCAGCAATAGTGCAAATATACCAAAAATTGGATCAGGATCTTCTTTTGCCGAATCACCATGTACCACCACAACAAACGATAATCAACGGCACAAACTTGCTATTTTCATGATATGTTGCACACATTGCATCAACCTTTGTAAAACTCACTCTCAACGAGACCAAATTGTCAAACGTGCGTTTTGCAAAGTTTATTGTGTTATAATAATTGAAAATTTGTAACATATCCTCACCAATGCCAATTACGCAGATATCGGCAGGTATACGCTCTCCGGTTTTCAGCACCACTTCAGTTAGAATTCCTTTATTTCCTACAAATTCTGCTATACCGTTTCCATTGTAAAATTTTATCTCGTGCTCTTCCAGAAGCTACAAGAAATTTAATTTTTAAATGCACTTTTATAAAAATAAAATACAACAAGAGTTATTTTTACCTTTTGAAGACCTTTTCCAATGTCTTCTCCTAAAACATTTAAAAACGGAATGGTGGAATTTCCAATAATTGATATGGAATTTGCCTTGTCGGCCAAGTAAGCTGCAACTTCCATCCCTAAGATAATATGCAAATTTAATATATAAAGACAAAATTTAGAAAACAGTAAATTTCTCTAGTTTACCAATGAATGAAGTCCCTAAAATCACTACATTCTTTTTTCTACTCTTCTCGGCAATCACATTAGCATCTTCGACAGAGCGTAAATAATGAATATTCTTTAGATCTACATTATCTAATGTTCTTGGTCTGGAAAAGAAATTTTGCACTGTAATTTCAGCACAGAAGATATATATTATCGATACTTTCAGATAGATAATGCTACCTTCCTCCGGTCGCAATCATAATTGCATCGTACTGAATGCTAGTGCCATCACTACAAGTTAACAATCGTTTCTCCGTTTCTATAGACGTTACCTGAAATCCAAATAATTGCAATCTGTATGAAATTTACTCGGATAAGAACTTGTTTACACTGAATTTTCTTTATAATACCTCACGATTTAACCACAATTCTATGTCGGCAGACTGATAGTAGTCTGGTGATCTTAATGCCAAATCTTCGGCTTTTGCAGAAAGAGCCTGAAAATAATAAATTTAACAACGAAATACAATTGTTCGAAGATTAAATAAGAAAAACTGGCATTATTTACTTTACTCAGCTTTGGTCTATCATAAGGACGATTGGGTTCTTTTGATATAAGAATGAGACGACCGGTGAAGCCTTCTTGTCTCAAGGTTTCGACACACGTCTGTCCTGCGCCACCTACAAAATACATTGTAAACTGTACATCGAGTGCATCACTTTGGACTTAAGCTATAACGTATGACAGGCCCTTCTCCTTGAAATAAATGCAAAAAAATGCTCGTAACACAAGGCCCTAAACTTCAGTATAGTTAGTTTATGCCATATCACAGTGATTTCTTAAAAGTATAAAAAATTCAATAACAAATACAACACTTCTGCTTGACAGCCAGATATACGATACAACTAAGGTGTTAATCTATCACTATAGAGGACCTGGGATCAAGGGTTTCTTTCAGGGAGTCTGGGAAGGTATAACCTTCAAGGTGAGTGAAAAATACTGTCTCATATAAAAAAATCTTGTAAAAAGAAAAGATTATTGGTTCTATGTACATATATATATAAAAGAATTCAATAATCAATTGTATTTAATTAAAAAGTAACCTCCCAAAAATGTTTTCTGAAAGAAACACTGCTGAGATCAAATTCAGAAGAGCAACTGCACTCACACAACAAAAAAGAATACTTTGGATTGTATAAAAAAATCATTCTCCTTAAGGTTTAATGTGGTTATACGAAAGGTCCTTAAATATATCTTGATTTATTTTTATTAAATATTTGATATTATGTTCGTGTTTAACAGAATTGGGTCAATGTCACTTGAAAAAGCCTTCAAAATATATTTAAAATTGTCTTACAATTTTAAATATGGGTTATCATTTTCTGACTTCTAGTTACTGTAAGACAGTAACTAGAAGTTAGAAAATGATAACAATTTCAATAAATTAAACATTTATAAACATTATAAACATATTCTTAGTGCTTAAAATTAATTTAAATCACGTTATAACATATGTTACACTCTTTTTTAATCAGAAATTTTTCCTCCCCGGGGGTGCTTAGAGGATCTTTTCTCGTATCTATTGCAAGTCTGGTGAGGTCTGCAATACGAGTGACTGTGTGTGTGATGAGGGATAGGACCATTTGTAATGCAGTCATCTGGCAAGTATTAATAAATGGTACTTATAATTATAAAATTATTTTTAACTTTTGAATTTGTATCCTTTGATTTATTCTGGATCTGCTGTTAGACATTTGTAATCGTGTGATTTAAGCAAGTCAATAACTTCTCTTTTCTTCGTCTCGAAGACAATATTTGCCAGCCACCACTACAACAACACCAATGACAACATGAAAAACAATAGATATTATTTACAACAAAGCATTTTTTTCACAGACAGCTTTAAATTTAGAAAAATCAAAGAATAGTTTACCTTCAATTTTAATAGTGGATTTTTTATAACAATAGAAATATGATCTAATCGTTATATTAAAGCAACAGTATGGCATATGACAGTATAAATACAAGACGACAATCCGGTATTATTCACAGTTTCTAACGGCCGATTACTTACAGAAAAGTTATTAAACATATGATTTTCATGTTTGTTAGAAACCCAGTTTATATCTTTTTATAATATATATCGACAACAATTGGCTATTTTGATATCATTTGCATGTGCATTTATGAAAGTCAGAAATACTAGAAAGAGGTTTGTTCATGTATATAATAAAAAATTGCTAAGAACAAAACTTTGTGGGATGCTTATTAAAAGCGTAAATTCACAAAAATAAAAATCAGATATCTTGATTTTATACGTACAAAGTAAGAAGTAATTATTAAGACATGTTAGAAGTAAATTACTTACATCAAATTCAGTAGATAGCTTATCCAGAGGAATGTTAGAGCTAGCTATATCGAAGGCTTTAGAAATATCAATATAAGTAACGTATGTTGAAAGTTTTAATTCATAATTTGTTAATATTACTTGTTGGATTTATAACAGATTAATAGTAATTGAAAAATTAACACCAGAGTGTCGAGAAAAAGAGAGATGGGATATAATCAGATAGTACACAGCTCTATATGAACAACTTTCAAAAATGTTTAGCATGGCAGGAATTTTTTACTTATTTTGTGTTAAGGTTGAGGAAATTTTGCAAATAGAAAATATAATTAACTCATAAACTGTCAAAAATCATTTCTATTTATCAATTTTAAGCCTACTTATTAGTTTTTTTAAATTTTTACTTGTTATGGCATCCCACAGATTGTTAATAATCAATATGTAGTCTATTTGTGGCAGGACTGAAAATTCTTTACTTGTTAGAACCTGTAATACTTGAATAATTGCACTGATGCTGTCTTAATTTTTAACCATGCCCATTAGCTTCAATAACTACATTACGGCAGATTGTGCAAATTGGGCAAGGATACAAACGAAGTTTTTCTTCATAAACCTGATTATTAAAGCCAAACAAACTGCCAAATTATTGGGCCATAAGCTTGATGCCGCTATTAAAGCAGCCAAGGTAGACAAATCTAAAATACTAGACAGCAAAAGAAGTACTGCAACACATCTCAAAAATGAACTAGAAATCTTCGATGCTACAGGTGAAAAAAAACATAACATCTGTCTTCTCTTAAATGCATTAAAGACGATTCCACCCATATCAATTGAAACAGAAAGGGCATTCTCGGTAGCAGGACTTTTCATTACTAAAAAAAAGAACCAGATTGAGCAATTGGAGTGTTGACCATCTTTGCTTTTTAGAATCTTATTATAAAAATTTACAATAATATTTTGTATTATGTTTTATTTAAAGAATGAAAATTACCTTCTAAGTTAAAAGTTTGATCCAAGTTCATTTTATTTCTTTAAATTTTCAACTCAATTCAAAGGCTTCTTTTTTGTTGTTGTTGTTGTAACCAGTTTCTAACAAACTTTAATAAATTTTTTCTATTTGTGAAAATTTCTACATAATTCAAAGGTAATTTTTAATATGTATTTTACACATCATTATTATTATTTTGTAGATTGCAGGATGTATTAAATTACTTAAAAAATGAAAAATAATTATATCATTTGATTTCAAGATTTATTTTATATCTTAAAAATAATTAATTATATGTCAAGATTTCACAGGATCCTGGGAAATAGATCAGTTTTTCCTTGAAATTCCAAGACAAGCAAAGAACCGGAAATGAAAAATCCTAACTGCAATAAAGCAGTTATTTCTGACTTGTTATTAAAAACTTTTAGAGTCTAATCTAACATGTATTTATGAATTTCACTTCCATGTGATTCCATGAGGTAGCTGTTACAATTAATCTTATCTCCCATTTCCCAGATCAAAGAAATAAGACTGGTTCCTATCAGTTATTATCAGCTACTCATGCTATCCAAAACTATCTGAGCAGATTGAGAAGGATTGGTAGAGGTGGACTACTGATATGGCCATCACAATTGTCTGACTTGACTCCATTGGATTTTTCCACTAGAGTTACTTTAAGAGCTTAGTTTATGACACACCTGCAATAATATTGGACACCATCAATTTGAAGTGTTCATGTAACAACTTTGCCATTAAGAAATTAAATAAAGCTATGAAATGTTATCAGACTTTTTATCATTCTTTACTGATCTTTATCTCAATACTGGGTTCATTTCTGGACAGAGGTCTATAAGGCAAAAATTGACACACTCAGTCCATTCTATATGCCCTCTAAGTTTGCAATAGGAATTAAGTAACAGTGTATATGTCTAACATAAATATCATTAAAAAATTGTAAAAAAAACATCTGAAATTTAAAAAAATAAAATAAATTCTAAACATAAACAACTTTCAAAACAAATACTTTTCAGTATTTGTTTTTTTTTTGACAATTTTTTTATATTTATGTTAGACATATACACAGTGTTACTTATTTTTCTTTCTTTCTCAGCATTCCTTGAAATATTTCATACTGATTAAGATCAATACAAAAAAAAGCTACCTTGGTAACTATTAAAATTGTACTTTTTAATTATTTATTGATCTCAATAGATAATCATCAAGTAATCCACAAAAAGTAACATTTCAAAGTTCAATCCAGTCTTAACTATTTTTTTCAATTTTTTAAAAAACTGATAAAGACCAGATAAAGTCAGATATTATACTTAACTAAAACAGCACTGAGAGTTTAGAAACTACTTAGCTAAACTGGAAGACAGAAATCAACAAATGAAATCCTATATTCATTATGGTTTTTCTGTTCAATAAATTTTAAGTAAAAATGTGAATTCAGTTAAATAAATTCTACACAGATCCAAAAATAAATTTAAACATTGATGTTAATAAAATTTTTAAAAATTTAAGTTTGATTATTATATATGGCAAAATTTTATTGCCCTATTCAGAAGAACACAATTACATGACAATTGTAAAGAAAAAAAAATCAGTAAATTCCAAAGAACCAAATAATTAAATATAAACAACCTTAAAACCAACTTTTAGATTAATGTCAAATGACTACTGGCAATTGATTGGCATTAATTAACAACATCATATACAGAATATTGATAAGATGTTTTAAGATGAAATATCTCTTATAACACTAATAAGAAAACACAAAGAATAACTACAAATTTTTTAATGAAATTAAAATTTGTTTAAAGATGCTTAATAAAAATAACATATGTTTGTAAATATATATACTGTATCAGGAACATGTGATGAATTTAAAATATAAGACTGACTAAAATAATTCAGTCAAACATATAGCAATTAANAAAACAAACTTTTTTTAATACTCTTACACAATATTTCAATATTTCAAATGTTATTTTTTTTTTATTTCCATAATAAAATCATTTTTTACTGTGTTCTTTTCTTTAACATACACATTCTGCACAGTCCTTGCCATCATCACATTCATTCTTTGTCTCTCCTAATGAATATTTCAAAATTCCAAATTATTTTATGTTTAATAATAGTATTATACATTTTGCAAAATTTTTTGAATCGCATATGTGTTATCTTTATACCCAGACTTATTCTGAGTGTTGTTATGAGTATCTGGTAACACAACAGAACATATTTTTAATAAAGACAGAATTAATGAATTTTGTTTTATTTCATTATATTTTATGTTCAATCCTTTATTTCATCTACAAAAAATTATAAATAAATGCAGAAATTAGTTAAAGATTTGTTACTTTATTAAGATTGAGAACATATTTTTAATAAAGACAGAATTAATGAATTTTGTTTTATTTCATTATATTTTATGTTCAATCCTTTATTTCATATTCAAAAAATTATAAATAAATGAATGCATTTACAAACAAAAATATTTAAGTATATACCATTGTCGTATAACTTTTTAATCATTTATGTTCAAAATTTGCAAATTAAGAGATAAAATTTAACCAAATTAAGAATTTATACAGTATACGTAGAATAATGATAATCAATCAAAACTTTAAATCTGTATTAAAAAATATGTGAAAGATCTCTTTTTTTAAAATTCAATATATCTGAAGCTAAAATCAAATCACTATAGCTTCAACTTATCTTAGAATTATGTCATAACTAAGCTAGAACATCTAGGCCAGTGGTCACCAAACTATAGCCCACCACTGCACCGAGCCACAAATGAGGTAAAATATAATCTTTTATATAGAAATATCATAATTTGTAGATAAACTCACCATGTAGAAAAAATTAAAATAAGTGTAAATAAAAATGCTAAAAGTGGTCCAATCTAATTTTTGCATCTGACAATAATATATTTAGGAAAATCAGTGAAATAAAAAATTTGGCAACTTTTTGTGACTGGATATCAGAGTGCTTTTTGTGTGAGTACCTGCAATGAAATTTCTAAGAAAAGCAATTACGAGCTTGCTACAACGATTGTTTGTGTATTGGTAAATAAATATGTCAGTTGTCTTTATTTTTTGTGTATTAAGTGTACTGTATTGAACAAAATGGTTATATGACCATGCTAGTCATTCAGTTATCTGGCCTGCTGTGAAAAAAGTTTGGTGACCCCTGATCTAGGCAATAAAAATCAGATAAGTGAATTAAAAGCCTGAATTTTTAAAGTTTTTTTGTGTCGGAGTGTGGGTATTTATTAAGTGCAGTTAGAAAAGAGAATAAAAATCAGATAAGTTATAACTTATGTGATTTTTTATGGTAAAACAAGAACATCTAACTCTAACTGTAACCTAAAAAGTAATCATTATAGAAATATGTAATGAAGAATACATAATTAATTCACAATAAAAATTTCTACTTAAAAGTACTTAGTATTAAAAGAATAAATTTACATTAAAAAATATAATTTTCTTTTTATAAAACATAATTTTGCCTACTTCAAGTTACTTTAAACACGAAACAAACTGAAATCTGTTTAACTTGAATAAACAATAAATGTAAATCTCTTTTCATATTATGAATAATTAAACAAACAAAAGTACAAATGAAATAAGCAATGATTTTCTATTTTCTACATTAATCACTATCCTAGGTCCAGACTGGCCACCAATAATGAAAACATCAAAATCTGAATATGAGATACTTATTTATTTAGGAAATTAAGTATTAAATATTAACATTTTTATGAAATTTGAATTCTTCTTCCAATTACTTAAATAGAAGACTAACTCTGAAATAACTGTAAATGAAACTAAAACGACCCCTGGGGGAGCACTATGGTATTATTCAGAGTTAGAATCTTACCTATTTAAATTAAAAAAAAAAAAACTACAAAAATTGATTACTGCATAATGATGATAATAATAATAATAATAATAATGTGCATAAATTTAAATATTTTAATGTAAATTTAAGCAACTTCCTCTAGATTTATGTCAACTGTTGTATGATTTAATTGTGTTCAATCAGAGAATTGATTAGGGATAAAAATATACATTAAGAAATCAACATTGTAACTTAATAATATGTTAATTATAATTAAAATCTATTTCTTATACATTATTTTTCGTATAATAATCTTATATTATTCTGTATATAATATTTTGAAAATTTTAATGACGTCGATTATCCAGATGTTGATATGTCCTTGACTCGAGTAACACTTTAATCTACGACACTTACCTCAGCACTTCCGAGGCTTAATATTACACTCATACATTTATAATACACTAGTTAATTTCTATATTAATCCAATAAATTTATAGTTTGTTGGTGTGGGAAGAAAAAACAGAAACAAAAACTTAAAAAAGGCGAAAGTTGGACTACCTCGACCACCTGAACGGAAATGGCAAGAGACTATTTCTAGTTCCGAAATTAACCGCCAAGAAGCGCTGTCATCGACCATCTTTACGTCATTAAATTAGTCGATCCGGTTTGCGTCCGATATAATCCATTAAAGAAT
>NW_019387579.1:0-11677 GCF_000671375.1 Centruroides sculpturatus | reverse complement strand
GTGTAAACAAGGTTCAGTTTTTATTTAATGTTAATATTGAATTTATTAGATTAGATGAAATTACTATCTGATATCTAAAGTAATTAATTAAAATAAAATTTAAGTAAATAATTAAAAGACGTCAATTTTACACATTAATAAAGATTTCATAGAAGAGAGCAAGTGTGCGTGTCCGATGTTCCGTACTTCTGCAGAAACAAATTTGCAGCAAGTGGTTCGAGAAGTCTTCCTGGCCGGACTGGGCGACAAAAAGTATCTTCCTGACGACGTGGACCTGGAAGTTTTGATGTTTCTTTTGATCGAGAGTTGCTCTTTAGATAAAGGTGAGAACTAATATTTTTAAGTTGCATTTTAATAATAAGTATAGTGTATTGTTTTTGTTTTATTGAAGAAACAATAATAATGACTGGATGATTCATAGAGTTTGAAAATAAGTACAGTATATATGCTACTCTATTCAAGCTTAATTGAATTTTTTTCATGCTTGTCTTTTATACTTAAAAGTTTTAGTGACTATTCCATTTTGTAAAATTGCTTGATCACTGACCTGATTGTTATTGGATTTGTATCATCAATTTTGCTTCCAGACACACATACCTATATACAAACTCATATTCATACTCTCTACATTTATTTGCTCGCTCACTCATTCTTGAATTTGTATTTTCTCTAGAACTTGGTGCATTTTAAACAATTTTTGAAATATCCTGAATATTGTTTCAGTTTTATAATTTTTATGATGATGAGAAAAAATGAAATTTTATTTTTTTGCAAAGAAATTGAACTGTAAAATTCTTTAAAATATAAATTATAAATGAAAATATGTATAATATTAAGAAGATAAAATGCAAAAGTCAATTGTTTATTATTATTTTTTTAACTTCTACTCTAAGGGCACTAAGTAAATTTTTTCTCATCCGCCAAAATCTACATTCTCTACAATGACAGATGGCTCAACATATTTTGGCCAAACAACTCACAAAACTTTCGGGTTCCAACCCGTCACTCCACGATCCAATGTTTTCAATGCCTCGGTCATTAGGTTGCCCGTGTTTTAATATTACATTGGGTGATCGATTGTAAAGTTTACTCGTGAGAAATAAAATTGGCAATGTCATAAACTGGTTGTATTTGCTAATGTCCAGCTATACATCGTAAGAAACATTTAAACCTTTAATACTTATTTATCATGGATTTGAGGAATAGCATTTCAGACTTTAAATTGGTCGTTCCCAACATTTTTGGACTCGTGACCTGCTCGAAAAATGACGTAAAGTTTGTGGCACACTTCATTATTAGATATTACGGAACTGGCCAACAAGTTTATGGTGAAATTACTTTCAGTATTTTATTATTTGTGTTACTACCAATATTAAACCTAGGCTGTCATTCTTTTTTTCAATATTTTATCACGTTTTTATTTTTTAAGCTGAGACTTCTTTTAATCATCTACTTTATTTACTGCTTCAGCCAGTGTTTTTTATATTGGTTTTACTCGGGGATTTTGGCTATGTGGACACTTACATAAGTTATATTTTTTATTTGTTTATAATTGAAGTCAATAACAATCTCTGTAGTTATCCTGCCATTAAGCAATAACATCTGAGTAATTATTAACTATATATAATTATAATAATAATGATCAATTAATGTAAGTAATTTATTGAAAATCCATTTTAAGTTGTAAGTGTGGAGACTGGTTGATAACTGTTGAACTAGAGTGGCATGTGATGAGCCAGTCAGACCTATTCAATTATTGGCAAGTAAACTTTTCATTCGATGCCCTGCATATCAGTGAACAAGCTCTATTAAATTTATATGCATCAATGTCCTTAATTTAAACAAAGTATTCTTTCAATCACCATAACAGTATATTTCTATTAACTCCTTTGATACCCTTGTTCCGATTCAAATGCAACTAAGAAATCCACAAAAATTTATGTTTTATATGAAATAATTATTTCCACTTAAACGGGAATCGGACATCCAAAAAAATTGCCGGAAAATAATTCCCGCGAAATAAAAAAACCCCTCCAAAATTGTTTTTACAAAAAAAGTATATAAAAAAAATAAAAATAATTTAAAATAAATGCTTTTATTTGAAAAATATAGCTGTAAGGATTGGTTATTTTTTCGTTTAACAAGGCGTGAAATTTCACTGGCGCAGTCTACATTGTTTACAAACTGGTCAACCTCCAGAACAGCTGAAGTCTGCTTTCCCGGGTAGTTCTCACGTACCCTTCAGGGGAATATTGGTTTAAAATGGGAGGGGAGCTAACTTACCGCATCTGTTCAAATATAACACAATATTGTCGATTTTTATGCTATTAAATTACCAGGGGACCGAAAAAAAGGTATGGGGAAAAAATTCTACTGAACAAAAAACAAAAAACCTGCCTATGTTCATAAAAAACATCCAATAGCGTTTTAAAAAATTTTACCGAAGTCAAATCGGTGAAATAGAAGTTTAGAACGATTTAATTAATTTGATTAAAAAACTCCCATAAAAACAATAGCGCGATTAATTACCTAATTAATAAATCGTCATAAAATATTCTCGCGGCAAAAATAATTCATGAAATTTGCACAGATCATAGATAACGATGTGTATATGCTGATCCATATATTTTCGGAAAAGTTATGTCAAGGCTTTTAATGGAGCCTTAAAGTCCATGCCCGAGATATCTCGGGATATAGACTGCGCATTTGCACTCGCAGCCCCGAGATATCTCGGGTTTAACAATTTTCGATTTTGACGTTCCGTCGTCTGTGTCCTCTGCCCCGTAGTAGGCTATATTGAATCATTGTTCTGTTCTTACATTGTTCTTNGAAGAATAAAGCAAGTATGGAATAAGGGAAAAACATTCGGCAACATTAGAAGCAGAAGTGTCGCGATCTGGCAACATTGAAACAAGTTTCGAGAAGGACCACGTGTATCGACAGAAGGCGAGAAGAGAAAATTTACATACTTAAGTACTAATGGTTTACAAAAATAATAATTTTCGTGAACTATTATTACTTAAGTATGTAAAAATTTATTACATTTCCTGTTGTACTAGGCTGTTTTACCCAATTCTCGAACCGTGTTAGAGTGAATCCGTGCTATAGAAGTGCCGTGTTATACGGGGGATGGTACCAATTCTCGAACCGTGTTAGAGTGAATCCGTGCTATAGAAGTGCCGTGTTATACGGGGGTTACCTGTATTTGAAAAAAATAGCTGTAAGGATTGCTATTCTTTCGTTTAACGAGGCGTGAAATTTCACAGGTGCAGTCTACATTGTTTACAAACTGGTGGACTTCCAGAACAGCTGGAGTCCGCTTTTCCGGGTAGTTCTCACGTACCCTTCAGGGAATATTGGTTTAAAGCGGGAGGGGAGCTAACTTACCGCATCTGTTCAAATATAACACAATATTGTCGATTTTTATACTATTAAATTACGAGGGGACCGAAAAAAAGGCATGGGGAAAAATTCTACTGAACAAAAAACAAAAAAAACCTGCCTATGTCATAAAAACATCCAATAGCGTTTTAAAAAATTTTACCAAAGTCAAATCGGTGAAATAGAAGTTTAGAACGATTTAATTAATTTGATTAAAAAATTCCCATAAAAAACGATAGCGCGATTAATTACCTAATTAATAAATCGTCATAAAATATTTTCGCGGCAAAAATAATTCATGAAATTTGTACAGATCATAGATAAATATGCTGATACATACATTTTCGGAAAAGTTATACCAAGGCTTTTTAATGGACCCTTAAAGTCCATGCCCGAGACATCTCGGGATATGGACTGCGCATTTGCACACCCAGCCCGAGAGATATCTCGGGTTATGGGTTTAAGGGTTAAATTAAATTAATAAGGTATCAAATTTCTGGTTGAGATTTGGATTCAAATCCGAGCCATATTCCATAATTTATTACTCTGTTACAAATTTAAAAATCATAAATAATACTTTTTATTAATATAATTTTTCATACTCGTACGTGACAGTTTATTCGTTAATCCACTTAACAATTTTCGATTTTGACGTTCCATCGTCTCAGTGTCCTCTGCCCGTAGTAGGCTACATTGAATCATTGTTCTGTGTCTTACGTATAGATCTATCCAAAATGGCAGAATTTTGGTTGGCCGCGTAGCAAAAACGTTGGGAGAAACGACTGCGATAATCTTACATCCATTATTTGGCTGTGTATAAACGTAATAGTATATTATACGTAAATAGAGTCTGTTTGCAGATGGCAGTCATCCAGTGGCCATCGTTGCCAGTTCTACGGAAATCTGCTTAACGCAAATCCTGTTTGCCAAGTGGACCAAGTCGACCAAATCCTTTTGTCCGGTGGAACGTTACAGACCGGTGGCCAAGCAGAAAATCATAAATATCGTTTCTCTGGTAAGCGAGTTTGCAACTGGGCGAAACCCGTAGAGTCCGAGTCTTTTATTTTTCTTTCTTTCTTCTCAGCATCTGTGTTTGGATACGTGCAAGGTAGGTCTTCATTTCCTGGACGAAGACGCCAACGACGAGTTCTGTTGGTCGCTCAGGACCAAAACCCGTACCACCCTTTATTCCCTCTTCAACACCGTCAAGGAATTGTGGGAGAAACAATTCGGAATCGAACTGATATGCACCGAGGATTGTAAATACAATTCGGAAACGACGAAGGAAGAAGCGGCGACGAAATTTGTATTATAAAACTTTGTATTAAATACACGAAAGTAATTTAATAACCACCGTAACAGGGATTGTAACCCGGAATGAATAAAGTTTCCTCCTTTTGTACTTAGAAACGTCTTTATCTTCTGCCCGCCACTGGACAAAGTATTGTAATTTTCATCTTTTGCAAGTTTTGACCCGCGTGTCTACTTTATTTTATAAATACTGGGAAGTGAGAGGGGCTGTACAATGCCTTAAATTTACCACCGTCTACGATCTTAATAGACATAAGAACCAGATACATTGGAGACAGAGGGACTCCTATTACTAAGTGTTCGTGTTTTTCAAAACACACGTAGTCGACTGTATAGTAAAATACTAACAACACGCTTTAATTACTGTCACTATATTTTATAACTAGCAGATGAGCCCGGTATTGCTCAGGCAAAAACTAACAGCAAAGATTAAGATTATTAGATTCTTTCGTACTTCCAACCATTAATATTATATTATAGTACAGTGGAACCTCGGTATACGACCTTAATCCGTTCCTGATTGTTGGACTTATACCGAATAGGACGTATACCGAATCAACCTTTCCCATAAGAAGTAATGTAAAAATGATTAATTCGTTCTCATGTAAAAAAAATGGCTGGCTTGAAACACCTCGCTTTCCTCGCTAGTTCCTGCTTGATTTTTCATGAGATCAGCATGTATTTTTGTAGCTTTCTCGCAAATAATTGCTTCCGATACGGTGTCTCTAGCACACTGTTTTTCAGTTATCCAAAGCAAAAGCAATTTCTCAACATGATTTAATGTCTTCGATCTCTGTTTAGAAATTGATTTAACCCCTTTCGCAACGTTAGCAGATTTAATAATGTCTTTATTTTTCACGATTGTCAATATCGTCGTTCTCGGAATACGGTATGCAACAGTTAAATCTCGAACACACGTGCCACCTTCATATTTCTCAACAATCTCTTTTTTCAGTTGTGAATCTAGTCATTTTTTTAGTTTTCTGTTGCTTTTCATTTGCCTTCTTGCAATTCATGATTAATAATAAAATTTTACTTAGAAATTAAAATCAGAAGAAATCTAACAAAGTTATAAACTGTGGCACCGCGAACGTCTAGTCTGGTCTAGTACACCGACAGTTGTTCATAGATGGCGCGTATAATTAAGTCGTATACCGAGCAAAATTTGTTTTGTCCAAACAGGACGTATTCCGAATTGGACGTATTCTAAAGCAGACGTATACCGAGGTTCCACTGTGTTTCATTTATATTTACATAAGGGTTTATCAAACCGAGTGACCAATCTAACACATTTCTTAAATTTTTTAAATTGGGTACAGTATAAGAATAAAGAATTTTTAAAATGTGTTAGATTGGTCACTCGGTTAGGTAAACCTTTACGAAAGATAACCTTTGTAGTTACATAAATCATATGTTATAATAAAACAAGCATTAAACGGAAACCGTATAAAGAGTTTGGTTAATTCATCCTAACATTGTCACGTTTATCGCGGTACTCGGATGGTACGAAATGGCACAATTTCGTTGGTCAAGTAGACAGATGTAACAAACTTTTGTATTCACAGCCTAATATCAAATGGTAATCTGACAACCAATTAAATTTGGCGAAAAAAGAACCAAATATTTAAACTCGATATCTACTAGAAAACCAATTCAATCATATTTTGTGCTAGTTGGTAACTCGTATTAAGGGATTTTTCTATTCGAATGCCACCATACCGGTGGGTCCGATAGGAAGAAGGGACTGTTGCGGATGGAGGTTGAAGTTAATTCGATCAAAGGTGGTAGCTGTCCTCCTTCCGGAAGAGAGGATGATCAACCACTAGTAATTAGACAGGTTGCGATGGCCCCTGCGCGGGATCGAAATTGCTAACCTTAACGTCCGAAAGACCTCGTATGACTTGTTTAAATAAAGAAAATCTTGTAAAAATGCTAGAATTATTGCTTTAATGCGATAATAGTGTTTAAATTTTGGCAACGGATTGTATAAACTACGTGGGAAGTATGTTTTCGTAAATATCGCGTTTATATTAAAACTAGCAGACCCCGCCACGCGTTGTTGTGGCTCAAAATGCATCTATTATAAATTTATAACACTTCCCCCGTGGGAGGATTTTTCGAAAAATTTCTTCTTAGTGTACATTCTCTCGACGTACCCTATTAAAACGCAATCAAAAACGTAAAAACCCGCATCTAAAATAGTATAAATAGAAGCAGAGTTCTTTACGGTAAGCGTTAATCCCGTCCATCTCCCGGGGGGATTTCGACATGTATAATATATATATCAAAATCCCCCCGCAACGCTGTATTCGAATACGCACGTGTTTTTATATAATATAAAAACACGTGCGTATTCGAATGCAGCGTTGTGTCAAAATTTCAAAGGAATCGGTAGGAACAAACGAACATTACATTTTTATTTATATAGATAGCTAGAAGATGATCCGCTTTAGTTCATTTTCACAGAAAAGCATAATGTCTCGCAGAAAAGCAAACTTAGGGCGTCGTACTCGTAGCGCCATCTGTTGGACATAAAAGCCTTAACCTAGATTATATCTTTTAATTTATATGAATGTTTAACGGAATAATACACAGCCTATATCCACCCCGAAGTTCCATTCTAAATATTGGTGAAAGAATTTTTGAAATCGGATGAGTAGTTTCGGAGATTACCCGCTGCATACAAACTTACATACAAACATTACCTCTTTATAATATTAGTATAGATTATCGGGGTTCAGTTTGAACAAATTTAGACCTATAAATTCCGGCTGACGTCTTGTCTTTCAATCTGTTCTTCTTAATCTCGAGAAAGGAGTTAGATAGACAAAAGTCAAGAGCAGATGTGGAAAGAGTAGGAGCAGGAGGCCCAGACTGACTATATACGAACTTCCGGTTTGGAAGGGAAGTCACGTTACTTCGATTCAAAATTATAACCCGAACGAAGTTAGATAGCGAGAGTCGTGCGTGTCATCTAACAGGAAAACTATGAAGTGCGGGAGCGACACACCACTAAAGAAACCGAGAACATTGTGACGAAAAGTTATAGGCCGGCACCCGCCATTGTGACGATGTGAATAAATAATCGTTGGTCACAATTAATTTGGTTTATGCATGGGCGTGCGAATGTGAGCACTAATTGAACTTATCGCCAGTGATGATAATTTTTCCCTTTTGTCTTTATAATTATTGCCGAATTTTCTCATCGATATATGTTAAATTAGTTGCGCTTTACGTACAAAATTTAACTCGAAATAACAAGTGAGAAAATTATTAAGCGCTATTAACAATAGTTTTAAGGCATAAGAATCGAGTAAACGAAGTTTTAATGCTTAGTTATTCATTTATTTTTCAAAAATAATTACGGCATTCCAATTATCGTCAAAACACCGAGAAATTTGCATAATTCCGTGAGAGAGATGCGTCAATGGTTTGTCCATTAATCAAACAAAATTTAGCAGTTCGACATATTGCTAGAATTCCTCATCTCCCGGTCGATTGTTGAGACTTTCCTAATTAAAATAATAAAGACGATTTAAATATTGTATGTTGTCTTCCGCCTTCTCTTTCCAAGCATTCCTTCACCTAAAATTGTATCGAAAACACATTAAAAAGATGTTATAAAATAACGCATTAATTTTTATTTCCAGTTAATATTTTAGTAGAAGACGAAGAGCGATGGCGCAGAAATTATGGTAGAAAATTGCAACGCGTATAAAGCAGAAGGTAAGTAAATGACTTACTTAAAGCGTGTGTAAAATAGAACTTTAGTAAATGACTTACTTCATATTTTTTCATCACGGAATAGTCACAAAAAAGTTTCAAGACGGCTTCGGATTTACTATCGATTTCATACTCTAGTTTCAAGCGAGTGTAGATGATCCTAAAATTATAAAACTGTTAGAGAAACGTCGACGTATTTCGTTCCGTAGAAGTCTGTCGACAGCGCTTACCTTCTTGTAGATTTCTGGACTGCCATTAATGAGGCATTCTAGGAATCGAAGAGAAAGATTTTCCGGAACGACTGGAATTAAATTAAATGCGGATTTAATTGCGTGTTATTTTGGAGAGGAAACAAACCAATAATCTTACGGTTATATAGAGCCTTTATATAGTCCTTCGTGGAATACTCGAACTCCCGAAGACGGAGCCGAAAGAAATAATAATGCCAGTGTGTTCGTGGTGTTCCTGGCTTCGATTCCACTTCCAAATGAAACTTTAAAACCTATCGTTCGGAAATGTCGTACAGATAAGATTTTTTTAAAAAGAAACACGGACGTAATTAATGAGTTCCTCTTCCTAATCTTAAAAAATGTAGCCAGGAAAGAAATACGGGGGAAGGTGGTACGAGATGGGGTCACGGGGTAAAACGGAGATGTCCGTTCGTTCGCGGTTAACGCGCTTTCGTCTAGCCGTTATTCGGGAAACTAAATGTCGACCTGGAAAGGGATGGAGGGACGGGAGAGAACGTTCGAATCGTTCTCTTTGTTCGGAAGTAAGACGTTTCGGTAATACTTCGTCTAATTTTACGTCCGCTACAAAGTTTCTGCAAAGTAAGCGCAGTCGCGAACTTTTACATTACTTTTCAGACCAAGATATTACGGTATTCGAAGTAATCTTTAAGACCGAAGTTGTTTAGTTTTGAAATAAAGTTGACCCGCGTTCGCAGTCGGTACGAAAAGTGCGCGTTGGGGGCAAGACGCCGCCATTTTGACCAAGGTCGGCCACGAATTCTGCCGCCGGCTAGAGGCGCCGCAATATAGTGCAGCGAACTAGTTTTAAATTCGTCGTCGTCGATAATTCTATATCATTTTTTCGAATAAGTTTAAAATTGATCTTTTTATAGAAAATGAAATATTCCACTTTTAAATCGTATCTCACTGTAATAAATTTATACAGTATATACTGTATTACTTTATTATTTGTTTTTACGTTTTGTTTTATTTGCGAAAACATTTTTTAAATTTAAATACCGTCGTAAGGATTTATAAAATCTGAGATAACGATCGAAATAAAATTTTTTTTCACGGAAAAAAATATCGTCCGTTTACAAAATAGCGAAACCGAGCGTGCGCGAAGCGACGGTATCGTCTGGTAAAGTAAATACGAGTAAGTTGAAACTTTTATATTTCTTTATTCGGAAAATAATAATAAACGTAGCCGCTGCGATAAACGGGAGCCAATATTGAAGAAAACGACGGTTTAACCATTTAAACGCGTCCTTCTCGTATATAAAAATAATATCCCCGTCTTATCCCGCGGGTGGGGCGAGATGGCGCATTCACGTATAATTTTAAAATATTGAATTTTCTTGTTTTTCAAAAATCAAATTTTGTTTTATATTACCAAATGTTGTAGTTGCCGAGAATAAAAAAATTATCGTTCTCGTCCAAGTGGTTGTCCTCTTATGACTTTTCAAACCTTAACCTCCTCGTCCTGCCCCACCTTCCCCTAATTATTTCAAACGTAAGAACTATCGAAAGTTCTATCAAAAAAGTATTTATAAATAATTTTAATCTATCAATTAGCTTTTAATCAGTTAAGTGTATGGCTGTAACTACTTAACAAGTGTTTTTTTTTCACTCTCCGCCCCGTGGGCGCTATGAGGGCCTCTTAAAGCGGGCCCATTACGGGTTCGGCCGGGCCCGCGATGGGGCGACCGGGTGGTGAGGGACGGGGCCCGACGTATCCGAACGGACCACCCCCGAAAAATTCCTGAGGATTTTTCGACCCGTTCGGATTCGAACCCGGGTCCCCCAGAGCGGTATGCTGCCACCTCGACCGCTCCGCCATCCGGCCCCTTTTAACCGGTGTTTACAAATATTACCAACCAAGGCCGTACTGTGCTATGATACAGAGATGCGGCCGCATCAGGCGGCACTGTAATGGGGCGTCATAAGCATCATTTAAGGTGTGGCATAAGCGGCATTTCGAAGACTTGCATCATACTGAGAATATCTACCGCGCGGCTCTGTTACCAACACGCATAAATACTGTTACAAATTAACTTACAAGATGCGTTCCATAAGTAATGAGACTAATTTTTTCAGGACACGACGATATGCCGTAGCTAGTTCTAACCCGCTGCGCTAGGTGGTGCGGGTTGTTAACTTCGGAACTCGCCCGGTCTCGCTCCGAGCTGCCGGCGTGCGAAGACGTTCGTTCCAGCCAACCCCGTTTTGAGTTAATGTAACGCGGAGCGATGGATCATTTCGTGGAGCAACGTTACGCTATCAAATTTTGCGTTAAACGTGGGAAGTCCGCTATCGAAACTTTTACATTAATTCGGCGGGCCTTTGGGAGTGATCGCTTCTCCAAATCGCAAGTCTTTCTAAGGCACGAGTCATTCGAGGATGGCCTAGAGGAGGTCACCGACAAACCTTGCAGCGGACGTCCGTCAACCTCTTTGACATCGGAGACATTAACCACCACGAATTCGTACCTGTCGGGACCACTGTAAAGGCAGCTTTCTACTTGGAAGTGTTCGAAAGACTGAAATCCTAGTCACGCGCTGCCCAAGTGACATCGAGGACACGCGGAAACTTTATCACGAGAACGTGCCAAGCGCAGCGCCTTCGCTGTCGACGATTTCCCGGCCGGGACCCACACCCCGTTGGTTCCCCAGCCACCTTACAGTCCTGACCCGACCTGGCTCCCGCCAACTTTTTTTTTGTTTCCCCGCACGAAAGGGAAACATTGGGGCAAGATTGAAAACATCGAGGCTTATGTTACATCAGCTCTGAAGGACATTCCGGAGAAGGCCTTCCAGAATGCTTTCCAGGCCCGGAAACACCGCCTTCACAAGTGTATCGATGCGGGAGGGTGCTATTTCAAAGATTTTTGACTAATTGTAAAAACATGTTCAATAAATGATTTTTTATGAATTTCTTCGCATCACTCATGGAACGCATCTTATATACATTTTTTTCTGTAAACAATTTACATAATGTGTACAGTCGA
This sequence comes from Centruroides sculpturatus, assembly GCF_000671375.1. Classification (NCBI taxonomy): domain Eukaryota; kingdom Metazoa; phylum Arthropoda; class Arachnida; order Scorpiones; family Buthidae; genus Centruroides; species Centruroides sculpturatus. The sequence goes on along the minus strand of NW_019387579.1, from coordinate 25 downwards.
CCCCCCTATAATTACGGTCACTATA
>NW_019387578.1:0-10436 GCF_000671375.1 Centruroides sculpturatus | reverse complement strand
AATACAAGATATATTCTATTAAAATATACATGTTAAATCGTATTGAAGTATGCAGAGAGGTACAGTACACATGTTAATAACAGAGACACACGTGGAAACAGAACCCACGTGTTTCATATCATTTTCACCAACTATACAATCTCTAATTTAATATAAAATTAATGTATACGCCATGAAAGCTGTTTTATATCATATAGAGTTACGAGCGTAACCAGTAATTTCCACGTTATAACTAGTTACGTTACAGAAATCCCATCTGCATAAGGTCGAGACACGAAGCAGACGTCGAGAATAAAACTAGCGATAAACATCAATTAAACATCATCTATATTTACGTCGAATAAAACAAGCAATTAAAGCAAAATCAATGAAGGGAGGAGGGAGGGAGGGGGTGAGAATGCAAATTCGTTAGAGTAGTGACGATTCTCGTGCAGAAATGAGGAGGAAACTATCATCAAATAAGACATAAGTAGGACGGTAGGAGGTTGAAATTTAACGCCCCCCTGCTGATAGAGTGTCAAAGTGGTGTTCTATACTCCATTAACGACAGTCGTGACCTTTCAACCCCTACTCTACCATTTAATATCTTCCACCTCACGCAAATCCGGAAGAAACACCTACTTTAATACTCCCTAAAAAAAAAAAAAAAACAACAACTGTATTTTCAGAGTATTCCTCTATAAAATCCTCTCTTTTTTTTGTGTGTGTGTGGATTCCTTCTTTTCAAATGACTCAATGCTAGGAGTGAGAGATGACATCATGGTCTTTCCTGTATAATGAACAGAATTCCCCTCCTCACTCCTACTCAAAAACTACCTGATACTGAATTATTCAAAGAGTAACTGCATAATACAACCTCGACCTTCAGAAAAAAAAAAAAAAAAACAATAATGTCCTTGTGCCCTGTCTTCCATTTAACTCATTACTTTTACTTTTCGGCTTAAGAAGTGGGGTGTGGCATCGAATTGTTCGAGTTTTTCTTTGGTGTGTGTGTTCTGTTTATTAATTTCGATTGCGGATCTGGTTCGTTTAATTATTATTAAACAATAGAAAATGTGATAGTTTTAAGTAGTTAAGTATATTAGACTGAGTGTGTTATCATTACTTAAATCTTTTCCAATTTAATTACAATTAAATAGACATTCCATTGTTGTAATTGGATTTCAACGTTAACAGTTGATGGGTTTAATGTTTAATGAGGATTTAAACCACTGATGGACTGTTAAATCGTTCGGATTTTCTGTTGAAACTGGGATTTAATGGATAGATTGGGGGGAGGAGGAAGACTTGTTTAAGTTTCAAGAGAGATTTTATTAATTAAAAAACAAAAAAGTAAACTTTAAATGGAAGTAATTAGAAAGAAAATGCATTATATTAACATTTGTGGGGTGTTTTCAATGAAATATGTGGGTCTATCAGGTGAAATGTATAGAAATTTAAAGGGTATGATATGTTATATGAAATCTGTGGGGTATTTCAAGGGAAAAACATAGAAATTTCTTGAGTATTGAGATTAAATAGGCGAATATTTAGAAAGTATATTACCAGTCGACCCCCCTATAACACCATTGATAATTCCGTTTTATATGAATTCCATGTTGTACGAGTCACTTAGATTTTACAAATACCTGAGGCGTTCACAGCCAGGCACACGTATTNAAAATGTTAATTTGTAGAGGAATAATAATTTTTTTAAGGCATAACAAACGAATGCCTTACATACACACTTGGGGATCTTTAGGGATTTTATTACATGGTCTCTAAGGCATTCAAGTACTAAGTTAGTTAAAAAAAAAAAAAACAAAAAACTACTAAAATTAGTAGGAAATACTTATTAGAAATGTCTACAAAAATACTAGATATTAAAATACTCAAATGTGATAGATAAAAACCTCAAATTAAGACAATAAATCAATATATTAATATATCAAAACTACACACAGTCAGGAGGGAGGAAGAAGAGGCATTGCGGGAAAGCCGCAACAAAGCCACTAAATAATGATACACGAATTTTGTCACGAAACTAATTTTGTAGTGTTTATGTGATTCGACAACTCCCCCCCCACACACACAATCAATAAATAAATAAATAAATAAAATCCTTAGATTATTAACTCGCGTAATAGGTCCAACATCCCCAATTAGTTAGAGAAAGCGCAGAAACACGAACAAGGACGTTTAAGTTGAAGGGATTTCCCCGAGCGCGTGCAACGTGACCTTGTCTCGCACCATCTAACGAAAAATTGTTCAAATAAATTTAAATTAATTTTTGATATTTTATACATTTTCTAAAACGTACGTCATCTTACGAAATCATTTTTCTCCTTCCATGACTGAGTGCCTTCCACTAGAATGTAATTGTTCCTCTTATTCTCTATCTCTCCCTTCCCTCCCCCATACTTAAATATAGAATTATTACAAAATTAACTATTTAAAGTAAATTTCATAAAAATTAGTTTGACTCGTTGAACTCATGTTATTTTTTTTTAAAAGTAAACTAGGACAATTTATTAGTTTTATATATCTCTTCTATGTGGAAACGATGAAGAATTGTTCCTGTAATTCCAAGAAATTTCGGTTTTTTTAGATTAATAATTCGAAAAAAAACGCATTTATTACATAAAAAAACCCCTTTTAATTTATTAATTTTAATGAAAATATTCTAAAAAACACGAACACCGGCACCAATTTAACACCCCATACAATTGAGGTTTGTAGTATTTTTAAAGTTTAAAAAATAAAATATTCAGTTGAAACGATGCTTTCTTTTTTATTTGCATAAGACGAGGAGTGGCACAATTTATGGTGCATCATAATGAGATACAAAATAAACCTCTGGACAGAGGTTTCAGCATAAAATATCCTCCAGATTAGTGGCAATAGTATTACATTTCTAAGCGAGTATATCCAACCTGACTCACTCCTGTTATGGTTATTGCATGTCTTTATACCACTCGCTGTGCATTCGATTTGATATGCCTAACACAGCATCATTACTGATTTCTCTTTGCTTCTTCTTCTTCTTCATCCATCTTTCGACTCTAGTGATAAATTTCACCACGGAACAATCATTCAAGAATTACGACTTTCGGAAACCAGAAATATTTTCCAGATGATGCAGATTCTGACATCACCGTTATTGCACAACTAACAGAAAAGTGACGAAACGTGTTACTAGAATCTCACTTTTTCCCCTCCTCCTCTCTCTTTTAGTAGATTTTTCTATATATTTTTTTGTTTTTTCAAGAGTAACGGTTAAAGGACACGATTTTTCTTTATTTTACTCGTGTAAAATCTTAGAAAGGCAAAGCACTCGATGGTATTTATAAGAAGAAATAAACTGTTATCTAAATTCTTCATCAGTTTTCCATGAAAGAAAATGGTTTAAAATGAGTTAAATTTAAAAAAAAAAAAAAGGAATTGCGTAAAAACTCATTTTGTATTGTGTTTTTTTTCGTGTTTAATACGATTTATTAGAACAATAGTTCGTGATTTTATTAAAGACAATTAATAGAAACGTCTCCGTAATTAAAAAAGTTTATTGAAGGATTTCGTTAAAGCACTATTAAACAATTATTTAACAATTTTGTATTGTGTCCATTAAATCGAACTGATTGTTGGCATCACCAACAAGCATATTATCTCATTTTATTATGAATAATTTAATATTTTTGCATTATTCTCAATGGAAGAACTTATGATGAATTTTGATGATTTTTTTTCAAAAAGTAGATGAAATTTCGAAATTTTGTTTAAATTATTGAAAAATGGATCCGGAATTGTTAACAATTCTTCTTCTTAAAATACTTCTCCCATTGTTTTTTTGAAGCGTCCACAAATTTTGTTTTATCTGCATCAGATAAACATCTCCACCTCGCGCCTAATTCTTTAGCAATGGCGGTGATAGGCATATCGGGATGATTACACATCATCGTTCTGTAATTCTTCTTAAAATAATGGAGAAACGGCGACATGGGTCGTTTAGGTCTTCTTCTACGTGTCTTCACGCGCTTCTTGGACGAACGGGACGAGTTTTCGCGCGTGCTGCGAGGTTGTCTCCTCTTCGACACCATAGTCGTCGTTCCTTAGAACAATCTGCCCGTTCTAATTGTTACAATTACTTAATTATTACTCGATTGCGATTGTTAACAACGGAAACAACTCGGCTAGTGTTCAAAACTGCGAATCTTAAGTGTTGTAGACCAATATTAATGGTGAAAAAAAAGTTAATAAATTCTTATGTAGCAAGAATAATTTCACGTGTTATTCGTTAAGTGATGCACTAATTTTCGACTTTCATCTATCTTGTACATTAATAGAAGTCGAAATTGTACGAATATAATAACAGAGGCATAAATCTCTCGTTCGATAATAATTTATTTTCTCGTTTTAAATACCTTCCCATCAATAACTGTCAGAGCAAAACCGCAAAAAAATCTTGTAAGTGGACCACTAATAAGCAATAGGATATGAGTGCTGCATACATAGCGAGCCATAGACGAAGTGAAAACGAAGATTTAGTGATACCCGAGGCTCTACCTCGGGTCTTTCACGTGGGTACCACACCCTTAGGCTCTTCATTTCTATAATGCATACCGGACAGACTGTATACGCAAACGCATTAAATATATATCAGCCAGCTTCATTTATATGCAAATTTAGTGTATTTTTTTTTTTCTTTTTTTCTTTGAAGAAACATTTTGCACCCCCATTTTTGTACAGACGAACGGAATCTCGAAAAGGCCTTGAGATCCGGTGGTTAAAGTTCAAGGTTACGGGAGCCACCCTTAGCACGGTGTTGTGGACGGAGGGGAAACTTAAAGCACCCTCATCTGCACGTGATTTATGTAGCGTCCGATGTGACGTGTTGTAAATTACTATCATTTTTCAAACTCGGACGCCACCGTCTGTTATGTAAAGGCGTAAACTTTGAGCTTTTATGTCTTTTCCTCACCAAAAAATCCCCCTGTACCGATGTAAAGATTGGTAAGAAGTGCTGTTTAAGTGGTTCCTTTACGCTGCGAAAAGGGGTGATGTTTCGTAGATAAGAGATAGAGGGGAAAGAAGGCATGAAAGTTTTTCAAGTGTTCTACTACTACTACTACAAATACTACTAATACTTTGTGATGCCGTTCTAAGGTATTGTTAAAATCCTCCTCGTGTCACAATTTCATAAAATTTACATCCAACCGTCTGGGAGTTTCAAGTTCAACGAACTGTTGATACTGGCCGGTTTACAACTCGTACGTTTGCATACTGCAACGAATTTCCGAACACATAATTCAGTCGCTATTGTCTGATCTAGATAATGTATGGAGTTTATCTCTATCTCTTATAGCTTTTAATTAACAAATAAAAAAGAAAAAAAAACCCTAAACTTTCTCTCAGAAGGAACGTGCTAAGAAATATCAAAATCCTTTCATCCCTAACGAGAATTTGGTGGTAGGTGGTTACCTTCAAGTGTTACAGAAGCATGCTGAGTGGCAAATTTATACCACATCCTTGCACATTTTTCACAACTAGGAAAAAATTTATAATTTCCTTATATGAGGTAACGTACGTTCCTCGAATTAACGAAAAAAAACGCCCGTTTATAAAGAAAATCTTCACATAAACACGCGCTTATTTTTGAAGAAAACCTACATGAATACAGCGAAATACGTCAGAGGAATACTAGATTATTATTACCACGACGTCACATTTGTTGGTTCCTCTGGAAATTAACAAATAAATTCGATAAATTTATAACGGGGGGAGGGAGAAATATGAAACAATGGAGATAGAGTGGCCTAAAATTCGGTTAACCACTTAATTCACGTCTTATTCTGTATACTGTTAACTGACTTTTGACCCACCCTGAATAGGTATTTATTAAATTAGAAGAAAAATGATAAAATCCATACGTAAACTCACTTTGTTTTTTCGAAAAATAACACGTCGGAAGAAGTGAAAGGAACCAAGTATGAGGTGAGATGACACCAGACGGGTGTAAAATTAACAAATAAATTCGAAAAAAAAAAATCGATAGATAGAGGGGGTGGCCCAAAAGTCAGCTAACCATTGTAAAGACTAATCATTTTGTCTATTTTCACCCGGGTTAACTATGTTTCGGGCCATCCCAGGGATGAAATTTACAAGAAAACAACAACAGGTAGTTTTAATAAAATGGAGAGAGATGTGTGTGTGTGTGTGTGTGGAAGAAGTTTTTGCACGAGGTAAAGTAGAAGAGGGGGAGAGAGAGAGAGAGAGAAATACAAAGAAAGAAAGAAAGAATATCAAGCAATACAATTACAGACAAATCGATATACAAAGCCAAATGCAGACAGGATATACGCAGGAGAAAAGCAAAGCCAAACAATTTCTATTTTGTAGACACCCTCTTGGGACATCCATATTTCATGAAGGTGTGTGCTCTCTTGTCCGAATCCTCTCTCTAGCTAATATACACAAACTTGTAACATTTTGTAAACAGAAATTATTACGACCGTGCTGTTTGTCTATCCGCTTAAATTGTATACAAATCCTTTAGTGAAAAATATAAAAGTGCTACCAGGCAAAATTATTTAGCCATGAAGATGATGATCGTGACTTTCGGCTATAATTTAAAAGGTTATCTTTGAAATTCCCTTCATAAAATCCTAATTTTTAGACTGAAAAGTACTAAAAAAACCCTTTAAATATTCTAAAAATAATAAAAAAGCAAAGCGATTCCCAACTTTCTACCTTTAATTACAATGATTAGACTACCGAAAAGTAAATTTTTAGATGCGAAAAATAGAATTTTTTTTAGGGTCTAATAATGGCAAGAAAGGTGTAAAGAGATGAAGAGGAGAGGCACGTGATTAATGGAGCATAAAAAGATGCTGTATCCAGGTAACGAGATGTGATCAAATTAGAATCACTCACCCGGAAATCTATCGATAATTAACGTTTCTTTTATGACGATTGTGCATAAATTTAATGAAGAAAAGGGGGGGGGGAAGAGTCCTGCCCAAATTTCTCGTGTTCTTTTTTTTTTATTGTTTGATAAATTTACCTTCCGTACTTACAACAATACTCGACGATTATTATATAAAAACAAGCGATTAAAGCCGGTTATAAATATATACAATGGCACCGAAACTGTACAAGGACGATTACTTTCACCTCGTCTCGTGTTCTTTTTTTCTCAAATAATAATAATAATAATAATAAATAAATCATGATTCCATGTTGCTCCTGACCTTGCCTCTATCAAAATTTCATGCTCATATTTTCCTTTAACACGTAAATGATATGGCTATTTTCTAATATTCGCTTTATCTTACGTTTCTCTTGTCAGAAATGGGATATAGAGAATGCTGACGTGATAACACTAGAAGTGCCGGCTAGTTTTGTCACGTGATTATTTCCTTCCCCTTCCTCGGTTCCTAATTATTCGCCTCTTACTAGTTTCACGTGACAATTCTATCCCCATTCTTAAGATCACGTGAATTTTTCCAATCCCTCCCTTAGTATTATCATGTGGTTATTCCCCATTCTCTCTCTCTCTCTTACAATTCTCAACTATTCTCTCCTCTTCATAATTATCGCATGATAAATCTCTCTCCTCTTCTTAGTTACCACGTGGCAATTCTCTCACCTCGTACACTTTTTAATCACTCTCTCTCTTCTTAGTGACCACGTGATAATTCTCACCCTCTTACCAAGTGACAGTTCTCTCCAGCTTCTTCGTGACCACGTGACAATTCTCTCTCCCCTCTTCTGATCAAGTGATAGACCTCTCATTTCCTCTTAGTTACCATGCGGTAGTTCTTCACCTCTTCTTCGTGTTCACGTGACAGTTCTCTCACCTCTTCTTAACTACCACGTCACAGTTCTCTCCCCTCTTCCCATGATTTGAATCAGTTTCAGAAATTTCAACGTTCTTCTAACCAACTCCATCTTTTTTTCCAACGGTTTCCATCATTTTAAACCTCTAATTTTCTCCAATTAATTCTATCGATTGGAACCAATTCTATTGGTTCCATCACTTTCAAACTTCTAATTCCTCCAGACTAATTCTAACTTCTAATTTCCTACAATTAATTTCCCCTTCTTCTAATCAATTCCAACTTCCACCAACCGACTAATTCTAACAATAAAGATTAATTTCAATATAAATTTCTCACAAATTTCCATAATTTCTAACTTAATAATCACAGGCAATTAGTGACTAATTGCAATTAAATTCTAACGTTAAATTTATTTACAAAGTCAAAAACATCAATAGAAATGAAACGAAGGGGGACGTGAAGTATTTGTATAAGATTAGTAAACCAGTCACATAATGCAAATAATTAGGAAATCTTCCAGGATTAAACACAAAAAAAAACACCTCAACAATTATCCAACAATTATCATCTGATTAGAATAATTAAAGCATTAATTTAAAACACAGAAGAAGAAGAAGAAGAAGAAGGGGAAAAAATCGTTACGTGTCGTTTACCTTCCATAAATTAGCCTTTGGCATAGAAAATGTGCAGGAAGGAGAAGCCGACTTCGCCCCGTCTGTGACTTATGTAACCCAAAATATAGAAATTTGGAAAGAAATTCGAGGGTGATCCTTTGTAATCCGCAGGAGGGTTAAAGTTCAATATCGTTTCTAGTAATTAAAGTGATTGGGGGGAGTTTTGTTTCGTGCGAGTTTGACACCTGTGAGAAGTTGGCGGATCGTGAATGGCCCGAGTGAGTCAGACTACGTTTTAGTCGCTAATCTGATCCAGTCACTAGGATTATGGGTTAATCCTATAAGGTGGGGATTAGTAAGGGTGTCGGGTCAATACTTTCCATTTTCGTTATCCATAAACTCGACACGCCAGGGAAAATTTTTAGAGAGAGATTGAGTAAATCCCGTGTTTTCTATTGTTAAACGATGGCACCCGAGTGATGGGTGTCATCGAGTTAGTTTTGGTGCTGGAAATTCGGGTTTCTTTTATTTACTGTTCTCTCCAACTGTCTTTTTGGCCTTGGGTTCCTATGAATCTCCTTCTTCTTGGTTCGTCTGTTCCTATAGATCTCCTTATTCTTGGTTCTTCTGTTCCTATGAATCCCCTTGTTCTTGGTTCTTCTGTTCCTATAAATCTTCTTATTCTTAATTCTTCTGTTCCTATGAATCTCCTTATTCTTGGTTCTTCTGTTCCTATGAATCTCCTTATTCTTGGTTCTTCTGTTCCTATGAATCCCCTTGTTCTTGGTTTTTCTGTTCCTATGAATCTCCTTATTCTTGGTTCTTCTGTTTCTATGAATCCCTAGTTCTTGGTTCTTCTGTTCCTATGAATCCCCTTGTTCTTGGTTTTTCTGTTCCTATGAATCTCCTTATTCTTGGTTCTTCTGTTCCTATGAATCCCCTAGTTCTTGGTTCTTCTGTTCCTATGAATCTCCTTATTCTTGGTTCTTCTGTTCCTATGAATCTCCTTATTCTTGGTTCTTCTGTTATGGCAAATCTTCTTACTTTTGGCCCTTTTGTTCTGGCGAATCTCCTTAAAATTCGATCCTTCTATCGACTCGCACATTTTACTTCTTAATTTTGACCCTTCTTTCTGTTAAACCCCTAATTTTTTACCTTTTTTTCCTGCGAAAAGAATTAAAAAAAAGAGAGAAGCTCCAAATACAAATTACGCTAAACAGTCGACTGGTATTTCTACCCTAATTGAGTAACCTTACCCTACAAGAAGCATTACGACTGATTAGAAGGTTTAAACATAACCCCCTACAGTCTCGAAGATGGGGTTAACCGCATAATTTCGTATAATTAACTCAGCGAGCGTCACGCAAGCTTCACGTTTTAGGGAAAAACCTCCCCTCGTTTCGTGAACATATGACGTAACCATAAAAATGGTCGCCCAGTCAGCGAAATAGGAAGTGAGAGAGGGTGGTATGCGCCGCAAGTGACACAACAGCATCTCTTCTCCCTCCAAATGAACGTGGGAAAAGAGACTTCCGGGTGAGAGTTTGCTTATTGAGCCGTGACGACATCACCGTTCGGCACAAATTGCGTCTGTGACGTCACCGCACCCGACACTACGTCTACTTCCGTCTGATGTTAAATACCGTTATAATCGGAATTTTTCCACTAAATGAACCGGTTCCTTGTTATGAAATATCGCGTTATCGATACGACTCCCCTCCTTCCACCCACGTGACACGCGCTGTGTTTTGTTTTTTTTTTTTTCCGAATAACTTGAACCCACACACCGGAAACTCGTGTTAAGTTTGACACGAGTTCAACTGATCCACATTCACACGCGCACAATTTAATCTGGATTCAAGATATGTATCCCGAGTCACGTTTACACCTAAAATATACTTAAAAATTAACCTTAACCTTAATTTTAAGGGGATTCTCCAGAACAAAAGGGCCAAAAATAAGGCGATTCCACAGAACAAAAGGGCCAAAAGTAAGGCGATTCCACAGA
>NW_019387577.1:0-10122 GCF_000671375.1 Centruroides sculpturatus | reverse complement strand
TGTTTTATTATTTAATTCTTTGTAATAATTTTATCGGAAAAATATTTTTGTCAGAAAATAACGTAATTCAATCACTTCAAAGTAAGAACAATCAACGAGAGAGAGGCTTGTTATGGTTTAAAATCGACCAATTTTCTTTGATTCTCATCATTGTTAACATACACGAAAATGCCATTAAAAACTGATTGGTTCTTTACTGTAATAAATTTATTAGAATATTAAAAAAAAAACGGCATTCATTCGATCGCAATCAATTACATTCGATCTCATGAAAAAGATTACTTTGCTTATACATAGAAATTTTTCAGATGATTACTTTATATAACACCATTTTTTCAATTTATATCTATAATTAGACAATTCACCATTTATCGGTTAGATTAGCAAATCGTCATTTTTTCGTCAAACAGTTACAGGAAGGGTGTGTGCTTATAATGGTACTTTACGAATTCCATAGCAATAAATGGACGAAAGTAAAAAGACATTTTGATCATAGCTCTATTCCACAATTCAGATTTTTTTTATATTTCTCTTTCTTCACTTCATTTCGCGTGACCTCTACATGCACCCTACTATAGACTCCGCCCTAAAAAATGGTTTAGATGATCGTCGAATAAGAAAATGGGATATATATATATAAAAAAAAAAAAGGTAGCTGAAACGTTTACTAGACAACGTTACAGATCAGTCCATTTTTAGTGCGGAAGAACTGGGGCGTGGTACCTTCTAGCAATTCAACATAAAGCTGTGTATAGACGTAAATCGGTCCATACATATTTCATAGGATAGGGTTGGTAATCAAGATATTATCTTTGTGTATATAGAAATAAGAAAATATTTTACGTTTATTACAACTAACGAAATGATTTTCCTTTTTTTTTAATTTTGAATTTGAAATATTTATTCCATTAAAGNTTATTTACAGAATCAAAGAAAAATAATAGTTAAATTACTTTTATATAAATATATTTTCTCTTTGCTAAAATTATAATTATGCTTAATTTTATTTCGTATATACTTAAGTGATTTTAGGCATAAATTTATGCTTTTCTACTTTTATAAGAATAAATTCTGCAACATTAACAGTGAATTAATTAAGATACCTCCTTCTTGTTTATAGAAAAAACATTCCAGAATAGAATTTTGACTGGAACGGACTTCATCTTATAATATAATATAATAAATTATTTCTCTTCCTCTTCAAAGGATCACAATCCCAATAACAATGCTTTTAATAAAGGAAGAGGAGAGGCAATCCTAAAGATAGTTTACTATGTTTCAGAGCAATTCAAGACAGCCAGAACATTTTATCAGAAAAAATTTTATTAACGGAACATAATTTATCTTCAATGTATATACAGAGCACATTTAAGATACACAAAATAAAACACAGACTAATTAAAACTGTTTATTCACGTCAATGCATCTATTAATTCTTGTCATCACAGACTTATTATCATTTCTCTATAATTCTAACCTTTTACTATTTGATGATTTTTAAATCTAAAAATCGCAAATAATTCGCAAATATAAGAATTCAAAATAATAATTAACTAATAACACGAACTATAATTTAATTAATAATTAAATATTTAATACAATGTATGTACAAAAGGATTTGTTAATTATATTTTAAATAAAGCTTTTCACTCAAATATCATAATATTCTAACGCTGTTGTGCACGAATTCGTATACATACAGTAAGCCTATATATAGTTTTCACACCTTAATTACTAAAGCTGAAATCGTCAGGATGTATCACGTACTGTTGCTTTCGTAATTTAAACTTAGTGTAAATCCTCTGTATCGCCCTGCGGACAAATACATGAGATTTAATAGAAAATAAGTGATGCGTGGGAAACAAACTTTATTCTGCGACTTGGGCACAGAATTCACGCAATTGGAGAAAGACCCACGTTCCACGAATGTATCTTCTACTCGTTATTGAAATTTTAAGTTCAAGTTCAAGAAGTGTTAAATAAAAATATTACATTTTTTATTTTTAATTTCTATCCACTAAATTACTTTTCTTTGATTGTAGTGCGATTTCCATATCTTGTTTTCTATTTAGACTATTAAAGAATTAAGCAATTATATGAAAAGAATGTTTAAAAAGGTGAGAAAAATCATTTTTATTCTGTCACATTCTTCATTCATTTTCGCACATTTTGAACTGCTAATTACAAGTATAATTGTGTAACGATTAATGCGGTTGTCAAAGATCTACATTTAAATTTAAGAAATTTATGTTAATAAATACCAAATCTTAATTTAAAAATATGTTAAAGAAGACATTTTCTTCTATTCTACTTTAAACAAAGAGTAATTGATAATTGAAAGAGTAAGTTCTACATTCGTTCACTAAAGAAGAACAATTTTCTAATTATTGTGACAATTAAATTGTTAAAATATTATTTTCAGATTATCGATTTGACGTTTGCAATATATATATAAACTTCTTCTTAATATTAGAATCGAACTTTGAAATTCTTTCTGACTTTTGTGGTAAGAAATGCTGTCTACGTCATCCTCTATATTTGGACAGGAAACTAAAAGTTCCAGGAAAACGAGATCGATGAACCAAGGTAGTGGAAGATAGTATCGAAATCCGTTTTCCATCTATCCCACCATCCTCTACCTCGTTCCGGTCCGTGTGTTTTTACCCAGAATTCTCTTGTCAGTGACAAAAGGTAAAGAAGATATCATTGGCAGCTTCTTTACCAAATAATATAATCTTTAAGAATAAAAATTTTCATTTCTCTTAAGCTCCTTATCTGATTATCGTATCTACCAGAAATATCTGATATATTAATATATAATATATATACTATTTTACTAGGTTTAAAATTTTTTATATTTAAAATTATGCAATCATTTTAAAAGAATCTATGACATATTTTGCAGGTTTTTTAATTAAATTTAATTCAAATGAAAATAATAAATTATAAATATTGGTGTTTTTAATCTAATAATAATTTTTAATGTTAAATATTATATTTTACAGTGTTTTTATTATTAAATATATACAAATATTAAGATTTTTTAATGTTTTTTTTGAATAAAATGAAGATCCTATACTATAGATTTTCACTTTTATATTAAAAAAACTATTTCTTATTCTAGGAATTTTTACATAATAATGTAAAAATTCTTAGAATAAGAATAAATTAAGGTCCTATCTTAGCAATTTTAAAGTTTAAGTTTTAAAATTTAACAGTATAAATATTTTATATAAACTTAAAATATGTTATACAACGAAATGAAGAATATTTTTAAAATATATTTGAAAAGTTAAATTATGTAAATAAGAAAAATCTTGTTTTAAAAGGAGTTTGAAAATAAACATCCTTCCTTCAGAAAATTAACTGAAAAGTTTTAAAATCTATTTAACAAACTTTTATTATTTCTAAAAGTGGAAATTTTATTCTTTAAAACTATTTTATTTTAATTCAATTTTTTAAAATTTTTAATAAAATTTATTAATTCTGAAATATTTTACCATTTAGTTAATTTATTCATTACTTTTATTTACAGAATCAAAGAAAAATAATAGTTAAATTACTTTTATATAAATATATTTTCTCTTTGCTAAAATTATAATTATGCTTAATTTTATTTCGTATATACTTAAGTGATTTTAGGCATAAATTTATGCTTTTCTACTTTTATAAGAATAAATTCTGCAACATTAACAGTGAATTAATTAAGATACCTCCTTCTTGTTTATAGAAAAAACATTCCAGAATAGAATTTTGACTGGAACGGACTTCATCTTATAATATAATATAATAAATTATTTCTCTTCCTCTTCAAAGGATCACAATCCCAATAACAATGCTTTTAATAAAGGAAGAGGAGAGGCAATCCTAAAGATAGTTTACTATGTTTCAGAGCAATTCAAGACAGCCAGAACATTTTATCAGAAAAAATTTTATTAACGGAACATAATTTATCTTCAATGTATATACAGAGCACATTTAAGATACACAAAATAAAACACAGACTAATTAAAACTGTTTATTCACGTCAATGCATCTATTAATTCTTGTCATCACAGACTTATTATCATTTCTCTATAATTCTAACCTTTTACTATTTGATGATTTTTAAATCTAAAAATCGCAAATAATTCGCAAATATAAGAATTCAAAATAATAATTAACTAATAACACGAACTATAATTTAATTAATAATTAAAACAATAGTGTATTATAATTATCCCATTAGTTCTGTCTAAACAATATGAAATACAATAGATTATCGAAATAGTAAATTCTCAAGGGACTGAGTAAATCATTTACTATATCAAGAGTTTATTATATATAAAGTACAGTACATATATTTTTTGTTATATTTTTTACTATTTGTAGAATATAATTATACACTCAAAATTAAAAACAATTATAAGTATTTGAAGTATCCTATTCACATCAATGCATTTGTCATTTCTTGTCATCACAGAATTTTTTTTCCTCCATAATTCTATCCTTGTATTGTTTGGTGATTTTGAATTTTAATTATGCGAAATAATTATCAATCAATAACATAAAAAAATCAACTTGATAATCAGAATAATATACTATAATTATCCTAAAACTTTTAGTTACTGTACATAATATATACATATTTTTTAACTTATTTTTTACTTCATTAATTGCTCTTTTGATCTGTTTAATTACTTAAACTATCTAGTTAAAGTTATGCTTAAATATATACTCTAAACATTTTTAAAATTTTCTATAACAAAACATATAAAGGAAAATGGAGAGAATAAAGACGTTTATCTTCAAATGTATATCTTCTTACAACTTTTAAGATTTAAAATAGTTTTGAAAATAGATTTTTCAAAACAATTTTAAAGTTTAAGATTCCTTTAAAGTTTATAAACTTTAAGATTTGTTTTTAAAAATATATTTTATAAAACATATTTTTTTATTTATTAACTTTTCTATTTGTAGTATTATTTTCAAAACTTAATCATGAATATTTTCTTTTGTCATTTTATAAAACTTTAATTTAATAAAATATTATTATTAAACACGAAAACATTATTTTCAGAATACTTAATATTTATAAAAAAATATAAAATATAAAAATGTATTTAAAATATTTCATTTTAAATATATTTAAAATTACAACACAGCTACATTTAAATTTAAAAAATGTAAAGTATTACATAGTTGAATAGTCTCGTTATTTAAATAAAATAAAATATTCTGGAAAAAATTAATGATACTAGTTTCTTAATAAATTTTTCTTCAGGAAAAAAATATAAAAACTTTTTTTCTTCCTCATTTAGAAATGATAAACGATAGGTGCACATTTTCGTTCTGGTTACTGGTTTTTCTATCGTTGATTATTGCACGTAACTTCTATTTATTATTGTTAATTTAAATGGTGTTTTATATTCTTTAAAATATAAGAAAATCAATCTTAAACATCTCTTGCATTATATATTTAATTTTACTTTAATCAATTCTGTGTAACTATAAAGATTGAGAAGTCTTTAAAAGTTAAAAATCTCTTAGATTTTTCTCTAGTAAATTTTTGTGTTGGTGATTTAATTTAAAATACTAAAAGTTAAGATTAATAGGTGCTTTTGTAAGTCTTCTTTATCAATATAGCAAAGGTGAATGGGTAAAATATTTTTAATGCCACTTATGGCTTCCAAGCGAGAGCACGTTTCCAATTTTTTGGTTTTTTTTTCTTTCTTTTATTCTTCTTTTAGTAGTAAAGTAATGAAGATATGGGATATATTTTCGTTTAAAAGAAAAATATTCTTTTAATATAATTACCATTTCTTTAATAAACGAATATTCAAACAGCATCTTAATATTAATTTTCACAATAAACTTCGCAAAGGTAAATTTTTTGTCTTCAAACAGACCAAAGTTTCGTCAAGCATTTACACCCAAATTCTCTCGAATTCCAGCTGTGAAGAAAATTAATTACTTGGCTGCAGTTCTGTGAATGAATGTCACATAATAACAGCGTCTAGGAATTCCAGACTGGAATCTGTGGAATTTTGCACCAAAAGATGGCGTAAATTTTATCTAAACTGGAAGATAAGGTATAAGAGAATCATAATTAAAATCTAAACTCTAAATTATCTTACCAAATTTTTTCATTCAATAAATATAAAACATTTAATTGTTTCTATTTTCTTCTTCTTCTATATTATATATATTATATTTTGTGAATGAGTACACATAAAAATAGAGATTTTTACAGTTACAATGTTTCTGTTTTTGTTTTACTTTCAAACAGAGAACAGAACAGGACAATCATTATGGCAGTTTTCCAACTCATTTCAACAATTTTCATTATTGAAAAAGAGATAGTATCTCTTAGAAAATATCAAAAAATACACATATATATACAAATGTATACTTTCATTTAACAACTAATTCGAAATACATTTCAATAAAATATCATTACGAGTATTTGTACAATTAAAGAGGAGTTTAACAAATTTATCTCAATTGAATGTTTACTTTATTCTCCTCACTGATTATATCGAGTGGAAATTTTTATATAAACAATGGATCAATTAATGTATCTAAATATCTCAAGTTAAATTAGCTATTATTATAATATATATTTTTATTATTACNTATACAGCTATAAATATTATTTAAATTCTTAAATATAGAGACACAGATACATATACATTACGGAGTATAGATTTATTTGCTGTGTATATAATGTATATCATATACTTTTCAACCAGTAGATCGCAGCTTCCCAAATCTTATTGAAAAACATATTATCATATTAGGTTGGGTGATAACGTTCATTGTAACTCTATTTATTATTATTAATATTTTAAAAAATATAAAATTTTTTAACTAAATAAAAAACTTGTTATTGTTTGTAATAAGATAACATCAATTAGCAACAAGCAGACATTCCAAATTATTTTAACCATTGTTAAATAAATATATCTCGGTTAACTGACTTTTGGGTCGCCTTCTTTTTTTTAAAATACTATAGTTATGCTAATGATGTTTTTAAATGTATTTTAATCAATAATTATATATATTTATATACATTATAAATGAAAATAACAAACAAATTATTAAACGTAATAAAAATAATGATTTACGTTTAATAAATAATAAATGAAAGCAATAAAATGCAAATATTATAAGCAATAAAACCTTACTTATTGCTTACAATACGAAAAAATTTTTGCTGTAAAAATTTCAATACGATGATGAAAATGAAAGGTAGTTTCCAGAAGAGGGGTTATATCGACATTCAAATGATTTCCGTTGCTGTAACGTGTGTTCTGTCTACGCACTTTCTAGTACAAAGTCGCACGATTTCTGCTATAGTTTTTACTTTGCAAGCGTGTTTCACGTTACTTCTATGTCACGAAACGTTAGAACATGCGAGGTATTTAAAACACAACTGATATAAAGCTCTTTAAAAATAAAAATAAAAAATGTTCTTTTTTAAATTTTATTTTAAAATAATTTATATGGAAGTCTTATTTTGGTGTAATTGTAAAAATTTACATTATAATCAGCGTTTGGGATTGATAAAACTTAAATATGAAATACATAAATATGTAAGAAAGATGATTTAGAGTCGTTGATCTAAACAACAATAAAAAAAGAGGCCCTTTCCAAATAATAAATCTTTAAAAGTGTGACCACCTGTTCAACCCTTTTAGCGTGATTTCTCTTGAGATCCTAAGCAATAACATATAACAGGCCCTTCCACTTTACCAAATAATAATAAATTTAAAAATGTGACTCCAGTCCAGGGTTATACCTGTTGAAGGCATAAACTATGATATATTATTTGGTTATATTGTTAAAAGACTCTTCTGCCTGGCCAAATAATAATATTGCAACAGCTTGAGGCCCTAAGAAGTAAGTTGTTTCGTTTATATGTAAATACAGCTTTAAATTCAAGTTATATTACTATGATATTTATATTTAAAAAAATAAAATTTCATAACGCCTTTACATTTCAAAATTAATTTTTAATAATATTTTTTAAATTTAATTTCTAAGTTGTTTGATTAAAATTAAAATTACGATGTTATGAAATACCAATAAAAAAAAGTGTAACGTATAATGCTTAAGAGTATATATATTTTTAGTTTTTAGTTAATAAACATATCAAAGTATTGAAGTTTAAAGTACTTGAAGATATAGTCAGGGATTGGAAACTATAAACTATATCGAGCATCATCTTTTAATGGATAATATGTTGTTTTCCCAACAGAGAGAATGTAATGCAGTAATGGAGTGCACATATCGACTTTTGATGTATTTCACGTATGAACCGTAAACATGTAGTCATTTCTGTCTGTTAAAGTTATACAAATTCGTACATTTCCTCAAAAAAATAAAACGATTTAAATGATTTTAAATTTAAAAATAAAATAAATTTATTGCTAGATTTAATTTAATTTCGCGAATTAATTTTTTAGGTTTTGCAGTGAAGAAATTTTGTTATTTATATCCATTCGAAAGTATAAATTTATTAATATATAAATATATTTATTTTTAAAATAAATTTTAAAAGGAGGTTAAAGTAGTTATAAACAGAAAGAACTGACTATCAATTCTTTCACTGTTCAAACGAGATAAAAATAAAGTAAAATCGTGAAAAAAAGAAGAAAAAGAAAGAAAACAAAATTTATTTCTGACATTTTGAAAGAATGTCTGTCTGTCGATTCAATATTTATAGTAAAAAATAAACTGAGTAGTGCCTATTTTTTTAAAAGAATTATTTATTCTATAAAGTAACATTGAACATCAATTAAATGATAAAAAAATTCGTTTTATAATTTATTTATTAAAATAAAATTTAATCTAAGAATAAAAAATACTTTAAAGCTTATCTAAATTATATAATATCTATCATTTAGTATAGCAGTTACAAAATATTTAGGAGATCGTTATACATTCAGGATTATACTTATACATTTAAACGTATTCTGCAATATATAATTCATAATATACACTTTCCCCTTTTTTTCCTTTACGAAAACATAAAATTTTTATAGAGTTGATAAGGGAGTCATAAAATGAGACAGTTATAAATTTTATTTAAACATTCAAATATAGACATGTATATATATACATACATATACATCATAAGAATATAGATTTCTCTGCAGTACATATACAACATAGGAGATATTACTTTTCAACTAGTAGATCGCGGCTTCCAAAATCGTATTGTCGAGTATATTACTATCTTATAAGATTGGGGGATATTAATCATTGTAAATCTTTTTTTCTTATCTATACTTATTAATATATTTAAATATATTTATATATAATAAACGACCACTCGTTTCTTTCAGACAAAACGACTTTTTGAAGAATGCACTTGTAAAATAATGAAATCCTTAAAACTTCCAGTTAAAAAAAACAACCTCATTTAACTTTGATGAAGAAAATTTTTAATTAGAAAAGATGCAAAAATCTATAAACTTAACGTTAATAATTGCAGAAATATTTCTCGAATACATTCTATTTATTTTCATAATTTTTATTCATCCTATCCTTCAGGAAACTTCTCTCCTCTTTCTTATCCTCTTTCTCATCCCCTCACTTTTTCCCTTTCCTCAGCTTAGACATTTGAGTAGACTCTATCTCCTAATGATAACATTATCAGCTATTTTCATACCTTCTGATTCACCCTAACTACCAGAACCTATAGGGATCTTCTTTCCTCTTCCACATCCCTCATTCTCTTCCTTCCCTCAGCTTAGACCCTTATAAAATTCTGCCTCCTAATGATAATATTATCAGTTATTTTCATACTTTCTGAGTCACTTTATCACATCCTTCAGGGATCTTCTTTCCTCTTCCTCATCCCTTATTCACTTCCTTCCCTCAGATCTTTGAGCATGATGTACCTCTTCTAATAACAAAAATTTAAGGAGTTAAAATAATAAAAAATTAAATAAATTTTAATTAAATTATGAAAATAAAAATCAAACTATACTTATTATAAATTAATAAAAATATTTAATTAAAATTGACTTTCTTAATTTCATCTTACAATAAATTGTAGTGTATACAGTGTATGTATGTATAAGTTTAAACAAAAGCTACGATACTGTATGTGTATATAAAACTGCAGTTATATGT
>NW_019387576.1:0-10117 GCF_000671375.1 Centruroides sculpturatus | reverse complement strand
AAACTATACTATTGGCATTTTAGAAAATTGATTTCATTATAGTGATGTTAAATACTCACCATATCTCCTGGTTGAGGAATAGCCCGGATAATCTGTATGAAAGCCAAAGGAAAGAAGGATAGATGAAGACAACAGATAATAGGACGATAAAAATATACAATATCAGCAGCAACAAATTAGAATTTAGAACTAATTTTATGATACATATTGATTATAAAGTGTGGAAGAACTTCAAATATCACTTAAAAATCATTACTTAATAAATTGATTAAAAAAATGCTTTTATCAGAGATTTATGGAAACAAATACAGTACATCTAGAAATAAAGCAACATGAAACTTATTTGGTAATTACAATTAATTTTTTTTGACTGGCTATGTTTTAAGATTGAAAAATAAATCTCTGTCCAGCCTGCTACTCCTTCAGACTTATAAATATAATCAATTTTAGTAATAATTAAGTTTTGGATAGAATTTTAGTAAAAACTTATATTAAAAATATAGTTAATTGCTAAAACAAAACTAGTAATTGAAGTAACAGTTTCTCTTATCCATTACTTTTTTGAAATCACTATGTTTAATTAATACAAAAATAGTAAGTTATAGCTCAGAATGGTTAGTAACCGATAGCTAGAGCTGTATGCACTCTTTGAGAACAAACTTTAGCTATTAATATCAATGTTCTATGTACATCTAAATTGATTGATCAGCTGTAATCAGTAGTCAGAAAATTACTTCATCTTTGAAAAATGTTTCTACAAGGTTCATATATTTTTTATACCACAGATACAATGTGGCATGATATTTTTCACCAATGACGACCTAATTTACAGGATCAATTTTTTGGCACTTATTTTTTAAACTGTCTGTATTAGGGAGAATCTTCTTTCCACTATACACAATCATTAATGTACAGTTACCTAGATATTTTGGAAGTTTTTGGCCAATAAATACACACTAGAATACGATGAAAGGAAAACTGTGAGAGGAAATAGATCAGGAGAAACAGCACAGTTGCTGCAATATTACAAAAATTAATAGAATTAATTTTAAACAAGTCAATAAGATTAATCATAATCAATATTATAATGATTAAAAATGAAATCAAAACAGGAAACAGAAAAATTTAAGTAATAAAAAGAGAATAAATTGAAAATAATAATAAATAAAAAGAATGCAGCAGTATAAAGAGATTACAGTAGAGCAATACAGTTTATAGAAAACCTTCATTTCCCAATTGTGCCTCTAAGATATGCTCTTTAATTTAAAAAGACCATTGTACTTATTCCATTTAAAAATTTCTTTATATTTCCATTTTATTCCAAGTATTTTCTTTCTTTCTTAATTTCTTAGTTTTGATGATTATTTTTAACAATAGATTAAGTTTAAAAAACATGTCATTAATAATAGCAAAATACATTTTTCATTCAAATATTCTCAATTCCCAATATCTTGGTTTCTACTCAAATTTTTAAAATGTTTCTCCCCCAACAAAAGTGTTGCTGACCCCTAGTGTAGCTAAATACTGGATAAATGTATACATACTCAGGTATGATTCAATAAGTACATTGATACATATTATACAAGCATGAATAAATTAATGTATTAATATTAGACTTGATACAGTTATTGTTTTAAGTATTGAAAAACATTTCTTATGGAGCTACTGTATTTTTAATGAAATAATATTCTAATTTATTATAAACAGAAAAGTACTATATACAAAATAAATTAAAATTACAAAACTTCTTGATGTTTTAGTTCTATCAAAATCATCATTAGAAATGCAAAATAACATTATTATTATTTTGTTAAATTATAATTCTTGTAGTTATTTGTTAGTTTCTAATATACAAATGACAAGGTTGCTACAGCTATTTCTAATTTAATTTTTGTATTTGATTCCTTCACTTCCATAGTAACAGAACTGTTTCTGACGAGTTTGCTTGAAAATACAGTATTATAATGTTGAGAATTTTTATATATTTTTTATTTTTCCATAAAATGTTTATTTGTATTTTGGANAGACTTATAAATATAATCAATTTTAGTAATAATTAAGTTTTGGATAGAATTTTAGTAAAAACTTATATTAAAAATATAGTTAATTGCTAAAACAAAACTAGTAATTGAAGTAACAGTTTCTCTTATCCATTACTTTTTTGAAATCACTATGTTTAATTAATACAAAGATAGTAAGTTATAGCTCAGAATGGTTAGTAACCGATAGCTAGAGCTGCATGCACTCTTTGAGAACAAACTTTAGCTATTAATATCAATGTTCTATGTACATCTAAATTGATTGATCAGCTGTAATCAGTAGTCAGAAAATTACTTCATCTTTGAAAAATGTTTCTACAAGGTTCATATATTTTTTATACCACAGATACAATGTGGCATGATATTTTTCACCAATGATGACCTAATTTACAGGATCAATTTTTTGGCACTTATTTTTTAAACTGTCTGTATTAGGGAGAATCTTCTTTCCACTATACACAATCATTAATGTACAGTTACCTAGATATTTTGGAAGTTTTTGGCCAATAAATACACACTAGAATACGATGAAAGGAAAACTGTGAGAGGAAATAGATCAGGAGAAACAGCACAGTTGCTGCAATATTACAAAAATTAATAGAATTAATTTTAAACAAGTCAATAAGATTAATCATAATCAATATTATAATGATTAAAAATGAAATCAAAACAGGAAACAGAAAAATTTAAGTAATAAAAAGAGAATAAATTGAAAATAATAATAAATAAAAAGAATGCAGCAGTATAAAGAGATTACAGTAGAGCAATACAGTTTATAGAAAACCTTCATTTCCCAATTGTGCCTCTAAGATATGCTCTTTAATTTAAAAAGACCATTGTACTTATTCCATTTAAAAATTTCTTTATATTTCCATTTTATTCCAAGTATTTTCTTTCTTTCTTAATTTCTTAGTTTTGATGATTATTTTTAACAATAGATTAAGTTTAAAAAACATGTCATTAATAATAGCAAAATACATTTTTCATTCAAATATTCTCAATTCCCAATATCTTGGTTTCTACTCAAATTTTTAAAATGTTTCTCCCCCAACAAAAGTGTTGCTGACCCCTAGTGTAGCTAAATACTGGATAAATGTATACATACTCAGGTATGATTCAATAAGTACATTGATACATATTATACAAGCATGAATAAATTAATGTATTAATATTAGACTTGATACAGTTATTGTTTTAAGTATTGAAAAACATTTCTTATGGAGCTACTGTATTTTTAATGAAATAATATTCTAATTTATTATAAACAGAAAAGTACTATATACAAAATAAATTAAAATTACAAAACTTCTTGATGTTTTAGTTCTATCAAAATCATCATTAGAAATGCAAAATAACATTATTATTATTTTGTTAAATTATAATTCTTGTAGTTATTTGTTAGTTTCTAATATACAAATGACAAGGTTGCTACAGCTATTTCTAATTTAATTTTTGTATTTGATTCCTTCACTTCCATAGTAACAGAACTGTTTCTGACGAGTTTGCTTGAAAATACAGTATTATAATGTTGAGAATTTTTATATATTTTTTATTTTTCCATAAAATGTTTATTTGTATTTTGGAATTAAAATATTTTCCAACTTATAAATTGATATACTAAAAATATTTTGAATTTTAATAAAAAAAACTAATGAATTTTATAACTGACTAATAAGTATATAGATAAAAACAATCATATTATTTAAGATTTATTTTGGCAAAATAAAAATGACAAATGAAAATTTATTTCAATATAATTGTTGTTTAGTCATTAAATTAAATAATTTTTTATCATTTAAATTCATTGCTTTTTATGCAATAAATTATTATTTGTGTACAATCAATCAATAAATTAATTTCTAATGATTTTTAAGTTTAAATTTAATTCCATACTTTATAACCACATTAAATAACAAATTACTTTCTTATTACTACAATACAACTAATTCAGAAACAGGATTTAAAATTTTATTTTCAATCAATGTGGTTTATTTTTCATCAAAATAATAATAAAATATATTATGATTACATGTAAGATATCAGCAAATACTTTCTTATATACAGTGTCTCTAAAAAGTTTATAGACTGATGATTAACAGTCATAAATCAAATAATATAAAGGAAAAAACTGATAATTATAATGTTAAATAAATATAAAATTTCTTAGAACTTTGAATAGCAGCCAGGTACAACAAAAGACTTAGAAATACACAAGGAGATGAGAGCAATAACAGGAAATAAAATACAAACACAGTAGAGTCTTGAAAACTTGGCACTCGATAACCCTGCAGTCCGGATAACTCGGCCACACCCTGGCAGGGCAAAAAAATTCTTAGTTAATTAATTTTCATTATAGACAGCTTTATGCCTCAAAGTATTTTTCTGAGGTCTGTCTTATCAGGTAAGTTACTGTACACAGTGTATTCATTAATTTTCATTTTCATGTAGTAAAGGCTCTATGCCTTCATAAAGGATGTGCTTTTCCTTTGTTTAAGGGTATTTGGGCAGTTTATTCTCTGTTGTATTCTCAAGTAAAAAATACATACAAGTACAGTACAGTATTTTCTGAGGAAACACTCGTTACTTATTTTTTTTAACCCCATTCCCGATAACCCGGCATTTTCACAAACTTGGCCACCCTTTGGTCCACATTAGGCCGAGTTTTCGAGACTCTACTATATTAAAATAAAGATTAAAGGAACACGAATATCTCAGTGAGAAAAAATTTGTCACCTGCAACAGCCTTGGCAGCATTTGCAAGTGAATCTGAAGTAGATGTGTAATGGAGAAGCAAAAATTATAAAACCTATATGGGAAATAATGAACTTACTTATAATAGAAAAAAATTAAAATTTATAAATTGACCAAAAAAAAATGTGGATCAACCACAGAGATGTGGATAACTTCAAATGCATGGAAATTGTACTATGAAATGGCATAATAAATGGAAAACAAATTATATCATCTCTTGGGAATGTATAGATTTTAATGTTTAAATTTTAAAGTGAGATATAATACAGTAGAGAATTGATTATCCAACCCCCGATTAACCGTCACCTCGGTTAACTGACTGCGTTCTAGTCGGCAAATTCAAATGTCCGCTAGTAATGTGGCGCTACAATATTTGGCTATGTCTTGGCTACTTTAATATTATTTTTACGTGTTTTAGCTGGCAACACTGGATCGACCATGAAAGGGAGCCAGTATTTAAATGAGGCTTAATTTTTTAATTTTTAACGATACAATAGCGACGATTATTATTATTTTTTAAATTTGATAGGCTTAACATGGAGGAAAATTCAACGCAAAGTAGGTTAATAGCGATAGACTAATATACTAATTACATGGGATATAATAATATACTACACTAATAATGGATTTTTTCATACTTTTCGGTTATCTGACTTTTCAATTATCCGACCAACCCCAGTCCCCAATTGAGTTGGATAATCAATGCTCTACTGTAGTTGTAATGATAGATTAGTAGTTCACAGAGTGATGTTCAAACTTTGTAAGAATTCTATGTAAAATAATGAATTACAAAGATTAAAACATCTAATCAGTGTTCAAATATTGCAGAATTCAATCAAAAAGATCTAAGCATGAATGCTGAAAACATCAAAACCTTGTCTGTATTCTAATAGTGAAGTTGCTGGTATTTAAAGTATTTTTATATTTTTTTTATGAGAATTTGTTATTCAGTTTGTCATTTAATTATTGTAAGGTAAATAAAAAATTTATTAATCACGAAAAAAAACTGCTATTACATGGTAACTATATGTTTTAAATACAGTAGAATCTACATTTATTATAATCACTTTGGAACTTGCCTATACTGATACTGATAACATTAAGCAGGATAAATAATAAAAATACAGGGTACAGTCAAAAAGTTCCAGGACTGGTGACATGGTGTTACAGCCACATGCTAAACTTGCATAAACTAGGATGCATAATAGACATTGTTATTCAGCTTCCCACAAAATTTCATGCCATCATCAGCTGTAATTTTTGTTTCTAGCTATTTATATTAGATTATGTTCTCACTGATTTGTGACTTTCCTTTGTTTTGTAAAATAAATCCTTTTAGGAACAGCATGTGTATGAAATTTTGTTTCAAATTCGGCAAGGATACAACAAAAAAGAAAGTGATTACAGGAGATGAAACATGGATTTATGACTACAACACTGAGACCAATCAACTCAACAGAAAAATCGTGGCTCACCCAGACCAAAGAAAGCACACCAAATGAGGTGCAATCTCAAGAGCATGCTCATTTTTATTTTTGATAGAGAAGGAATTATTCTTCAAGAATTCTTCCACAAGGCCAAACAGTGAATCAAAAGTTTCAGTGGATCAGTGGATGTTTTGAGGTGCCTGCATGAAAATGTCAGATGAAAAAAGGTCAGATCTTTGGAAAGCTCAGAATTGGTTGTTGCATCACAACAACACCATTGCTTGCACAGCTATTTCTATTCAACAGTTTCTCACAATGTCCACAATTCTCCACACCCATTATTCACCAAACTTGGAGTGTGTGACTTTTGTCTGTTTCCACAGCTAAAAAGAGTGCTGAAACAACAGTGATTTGAGAACATTGATAACATTCAAACAGAATTTCAGCGAGTGATTAACAATGCATGCCTCAAAAAAGAATTCCAGGAATGTTTTAAAAACTGGGAGAAGTACTGGAATCTATGTATAACTGCAGAAGGAATTTATTTTGAAGGCAATAACTCTAAATAAATTAAAATGTACATTAGACATTTTGGGACTACCAGTCCCAAAACTTTTTTACTGCATCTTATATAATTAATAAATTCTGGTTTTATTCTGACCTTAAAGAATATGTTAAAACAATTAAAAATGTATGACTTAATAATAATTATAATAAATAAATCTTTAATATATAATTCACTTCAGTGTTGTTTGCTTGTTCTTATGCAGTAACTAACACATAATTGAAGTAAGAAATGCCAGAAATTTAAACTATTGTATTTAAACTAGAAATGCACTAACCATCAGCCAATAGTAGGAAATTATGAAAACATAATAACAGAAATTCCCAAAGTTTGGGTGGTCACAAGCTGATTTAGGGCGAGTCATGTTAAACATTAAAATATAAGAATAGTTTACATGTTTACTAGAAAAGTAAATGATGACAAATATAGACTGACTCAAAGCACTGGAAGTGCTAGAGATTTTTAAAGCAGAAAGACAAGGAAAATATATAAATTTTACAGAGTGGTGCATTTCACAAGCATGGCAGAACCTGTTTGATACATCATTATGAAAACTTGTTACAATTTCCACACTTGGACGCACCTTATTGGTCAATTTTATAAAATTTTATATTCAAATTTTTGTATAAGGTCTTCTGTACCTGACACATTCAAACACCAAAACATTACACATTCCTGGTATTTGAAATTTTGTGACTTGTAGCAGATCTTAGAAGACTGAAAACATTCATTTTTCTGAAACCATTCTGCTGGGTGAATACCAAGATAAGAAGTTTCCACAGACTTTTTTTAATACATATCATATTTAGTTTTTGAATGAATTTTATGTTTTTAATTAATTAATTTATTTATTTTTAGTACAATTGGAAACAATTGTATTCCACCCCCAGATAACAAGAAATAAAAGATTCCCAATAAAATAATAACAAATTATAAAAGACATTAAAAATTAAAAATAACATAAGTAAAAACTGCTTTAATTCACAAATTTCAAGTACATATATTTTTGTAAAAAAAAAAAGATCTCCATAAAATCACTAAGTAACTGCATAAGCTTCTGTAAATTAACACTACCACCAAAAATCCAACACTTGAATATATATTTAGTGGAAAAACTAATGTTATCTACCATTTTGGCTCACCAGTGGCCAAGTGATTTTCGTACCCTGAACACTGGGAGTTTGGTTGTGGGTTCGCACCTCACCCAGATGGGCTGGCCACATGGAGTTTTCCAGGTTTTCTCCGCGTCTGTAACGCCTAAATAGGAGCCAGTTTTCCTTAAAAAGATCTCCCGGAAGGCACCCCCTGGGCAGATCGCCCAAGTGTTGTGCTGCCATAACTTAACAAAACAAACATTTTCTACCATTTACAATGGGCATCTTTAGGTTTAAGAGAATGCTATAAAAATAAATGCACTTCTAATGTTTTCTAGCTTATTTAGAAAATAATCTATAAAACAGCAATTCTTCCTATGATAAGAAAAAGCTGCCCCAAAAAACTATACATTTAGTTAAAAGATGCAAATACTATATTCTCAAGACACTCATCACCTTTGAAGACTAACTCTATAACCAGAATCCTGAATTACTCAGTGATATCAATGCTCAGGTGGTAGCCTCTGGCAGATTTCTGTCAGCCAGACTTATGAGGATGCACAAAAAAAATCAATTGGTTCATCTGCATTCAGCACCAGTACAATGAAGGTCAACTCCAAAAAGGCATTATCTGCTGGGACAACATTTCACCTCCTGTATACCTATAGGACACCATTAAGCATAGCCCTTCATACACTCCTCTTAAAACTAAGCAGTTTGTTCCTGATGTGGAAAACCTCATTGAAGATCTTAATGAGATTCACAAATTCTTTAGGTAGCAGGCTTATCTTTAACACAAAAAACTACAACTACCAACAGCCCAATTCTTCAATTTGAACATCTACAAAGGTCTCTAAAAGATAAATGATAATAAATGATATCATCATCGTCCTTAGCAATGTTCCCTCTAAGCTGCGCACTGCTCAAATTGTTGCCGCGCACNTATGTTCTGCTCATCTACAAAAAAAATTAGAGGGAACATTGGTCCTTAGGGCAGACAAATCCAAAGACATTTTCCTTATAAACAAATCCGTCTACAAGAATAGAATCTTCAACTATATTCAAAATATGTAATGCTCTGTGCCTCCCGTCAGTTACCTTGAAAAACTAATCCAAAGTTGCATATCTACCCATCAAATCTCTAGTTGACCTACTACATCTTCACAAAATGACAGTACAAGCACCATCCATACCCCACATACTTAAAACATTTGCTAAGATTCAATTAAAATTGTCAACAAATCAATATCTCCCACTATTTGTCTCAAAAAAATTGTTAACAAGTTCATTTCTGACAACCTTTCCACCTATCCACACAATATGTGTGGATAGGTGTGAAATTAAAGATGTGTGGATAGGTGCCAAATTAAAGACTCCACTAATGTGGAGTCTTTAATTTGGCACCTTAAAAACCTAAAACTTCAAACTGGAGGATATTTTACAGTCTGTGATTTCGATTGTTCTACCCATCTATAAAAATAGAGCCATGGTTCTGTCAATTACAAAATTTCCTTCTGCAATCTATACTGAATTTGATATCCATTAGCCAACATAACAGAATTGGATGCCACACCTTTGAGTTTGAAGGGGGTCACTTACCTGCAGAGCACCAGGGTACAGATGGACAGCCCTATTTCAGGCACATTATACAGAACTTGCATAAATGCCATCTCTCATGACCAAATTGTCATTACTCCGCCTTGTGTGCCATGCTGTTCATGGAGGTGTATATAGTTTGGCTTGTATCTGAATGTTTATCATGTGTAAAAGACAGGGCAGTGGAGACAGAGTTGGGAGGAATTTCTGGCCAAAGGAGTTGGAAAAAATGTGTCGACTTTGACTCTTAAATAAAAAAACTAAAGTAAATTTAAAATGTAAATGAAAGAAAATTTATCATATATTCAGTAATTTAAAAAAATTTTTTTTTGTATTTTGTTATAATTCATTTATTTTAAATATAAAATGCCTATAAGCACCTCTGCCCCCATAAATGACTTGGTATTAAATTTTGCTGGAGTCAGAGTCAGCCTACTAAAATTATCAGGAGTCGGAGTCGAGTGTTTTTTTTTTACCAACTCCGCAGCCCTGGGAGAAGATGGCAAAATGTACATTTTACTTTCCCAGCTCTGTTATATATAACAGAGGGAAACCACAGGAACATTTTTACATTTTTGTACTCAGGGAAACTTAAAAGGTCGAAAAATGCAAATAAAATTTAGAGATTATTTCTATATGTACAAA
>NW_019387575.1:14280-23377 GCF_000671375.1 Centruroides sculpturatus | reverse complement strand
GTTAAAATTTTCTTGAACTATTTAGTTTCTTTGCAATTTCAGTCATAGATTAACAAGTTAACTAATAGTTTGTTAACTAAGTTAACAAACAGTAACATTTTGGCTTCTCATTTTTCTTTAATTTAGGGACATTTCCCTATTTTTTAATAATTGATTACACATGACAAATAAACTGGGAAAAATACTTTGCTGTTTGAAAATCTAGTATGCAGGCGCGAGTAGCATTTCTTGACAACTGTTACTTTAGCAACAGTCATATCAAGTTAAAAAATTTTACTAGAGTTTAAACGCTGTGTTTCTAAATTGAGATATCAACTATTTTACAGTTTTAGCATATTTTCTTTAATTTTCGCAAAAATGAAATGGATAACAATCAAATCAGTCATTACATCTTGTTATGTAACAATGGAAGTGTTAAAAGAAAGCGGCGTGCAAGATTAACAGGCGCAGATGCAGGAAATCGAACATATTTTTAGACCCATCTCAAAGTTCTCTAATTAGTCTGGAAACAGGGGGATTAATTCTTGCATTCTATGAAAACGGGTAAGACTGGCTATAATGTAATAACCTTAATCTTCGCTATCGTTACTTTTTGCCCGAGCAATGCCGGGCTTATTTGCTAGTTGTTATATAAATTAATTAAACCAGCTCTAAGTATAATACTTTATTTACTATATAATAATTGATGTAGTAATTATTTAATACGTTATATATATAATATATAATAATTATATAATAATAAAATTATATAAAAATTATATAATAATTGTAAACACATTTAATCGCATAATACTCACATCGAGTGTTCGATAAAAATATGGTTTGTTAGTACTGTAAGCACATTTGGCTGAACCAAGACAGTTGATAAATTGGTTATATTCCTAATAATATAAATATTATCAATTAACGAAATAAATGATAATTAAAACAACATTTAGAAACTGGAATAAGTTACTTGTGGACATGTTCGCAGATAATTACAAAGGAAATCTTCTATCTCTGCACATGTATCGTAAAATCGTATTTGTTGAACACAGTTTTTAAAGAATTCTAAATCCTAAATATCAAATATTGATAAATGATTGTATGGAAAATAAATTTTAAAATAAAACTTTTGCGAATATTTAAAAGCTTACAACTTCGTATCCGTTTTCAATTACGCATGCCCGATAGTTTCTTCTTCCGTCACAACTCAGTGCTAATTAAAATAAAAATTAGAAACGTAAAAATATCAATATATTTCTAATAAATTTATCTAGATTTACATAAGATTAATCAGAACATTATTAGGATAATTAACGAGTAAAACATGAAAATACCTAACAGTAACAGTATGTTACTAACACACACTTACCACAAAAACTATCCACAGATCGTACGACATATTCATATGGATTCACAGATCCAACACTTGAACCTTGTTGAAATAGTTGAAAAGATTTAATTGAAGGAAAAACAATAGTAAATATGAATAACACTAGCATAAACGTCATATTCATTGATGTTTTCATTTCGTTTGGGAAATTTTTTATCACGTGACAGTAGAACGTGTTATGATGTTTACCAGGATACTNTCCACATCTCGTACGACATGTTCATATGGATTCACAGATCCAACACTTGAACCTTGTTGAAATAGTTGAAAAGATTTAATTGAAGGAAAAACAATAGTAAATATGAAAAACACTAGCATAAACGTTATATTCATTGATGTTTTCATTTCGTTTGGGAAATTTTTTATCACGTGACAGTAGAACGTGTTATGATGTTTACCAGGATAATAATTTCAAAATACCTAAAAATATAAGAAGCATTTTAATACTGGAAAAATTTAATTTATTAATAATTGGTTAAAAATTATCTAAGTTTGTCTTTATTATATTTTTATGTTAAAAATAATTGAAATATTTAACGTAAATTTTAATAAAGCAAATCTAAAAATTTACATTTCGGATATAATAGACTTTTAATTAAATTATAATTTTAATTTTATTATTGCAATTATTTATTCAGCTTCAAGTCTATCTAAAAGAAAAATATTCTGGCAAGGACTTACACGAATTTCTCAGTATATAAATATTAGAAAGATAAAGTTAGGTGTAGCGCCTTCTATTACGGGACTTTATTGAAAAATTATTTTATATTTTTAATTATTATAAAAAATAAACAACTTATTTTAGGTTAGAAGTGAGTTTTTTAAAGAAATTGTAAATGCAAGTAGTGAGTAAAAGTTTCATTAGAAAATAAATGAGGTCACATGTTGTATCTCCAGTGGGTCAAATAAAGATATGACTCCATTCGAAATTTAACGTACATACAAATAATCTTGCTAAATTTCAAAATATTCGTGTATATAGTCAAAATAGATGGCAACATACAACGATAAGAAATATTGTAAGATGGTCTGACATTTTTGGGCTCTTTGAGGGGATCCAAACAAGTAGAAATGCAAATGCAAATCAACCGGAAGGATTCAAAATTTGACCGATCACCAGACCATCTGTACGTTAAGTTCTATAATAGCAGAGAAAAAAAAATTTCCTATATTTAACACGTGTAAAGATCTTCATGTATTTAACATCTTAAATGTTCCCTGACAAAAAGTTACTTTACTAAAATTAAATGTTTTCTGCAATTTGTATTTGCAAATGAGAAGAAAGCGAAAACAAATAATTACTTTCTGATTGGATACGTACTATACATTCCTCGCTCATATTTTTACGGTAAAGAAAGATAAAAGACAGAACTTACCTTTTTATAATCTATTAAAATATACTAGACGTTAGATTTTATAAACTAAAGTTCTTACGAGTCGTTAAAGTAAAGCTGCATAAAAATTTATATTCACGTTTGTTCGAACTCTTTTATATACTATTCCGTATCAAAACACCAGCTGCGCGTGTTGTCAACATATGAAATTTAACATGTCGTATAAAATGGAGTTCTCATTCTTATTTGAACTCCATTTTCTCATAAATAACTTTTAAATATAGAATATTTCAGTTATTTTATATTTTGATAGAAGTTTAAATTCTTATTTAATTAATAACATAACGTCCTTTTCTAAATCGAGTTTGAAGATGAATAAAATTTAATCTTAAATTCAAGATTAAAATGGTTCAATCTGTAGTTTAACATTACTTATACAAAGCAACACAACAAACAACAACAAACGCACACACATAGATCACATTACAAGTTAAATATTATTGAAATTTAAATTTGTTTTTAACAGAGACGCCCAGAGGGAAGACATAAGGTTTAAATTGCCGTGGAAGTAGGCGCTCTTATACAATATTTCGTTCAGTTCCTTTACTTCAATATAATAATTTAATTTGCTATAGGAGATTAATATGTACTTTCCCCAAGCCCCATTACCTCCTGAAAAGCCTTGGTTCTTAACATTTCACAATAAATTATTAGTATATAGAGATATTATTGTATTAAATTTTCACATAGTTTAAAAAAATGTTTTCATAAAATATTAAAACCACACATTAAAATTATAAGTTTAAAATCACTATCAAAGCAATAAGCTGCTGTAATTTTGTCAAATTGTAAGATACATAAAATATAATACAGGTATTCCTTGTTCAACACGGTATTGCGACAACACTGTTTTGCTCTAACACGGTTTGAAGATTGTGGATGTCCCCCGTACAACACGACTTTCGGTTTCGCTCTAACACTCTTTCGGAAATTCTCTATACGAAATTAACAAATTTTAGGTATTTAGTAAAGTTTATTTAAACATTTTTAGACAAGAGCTATAAATTCGTCACTACGTCTGAGCCTACTGAAAATACACACGACCTCATTTATCTTTCCATCACTAATACTTTAATCAACAAATTTTAATACCATCAATGCCACTAATAAACAATCTTCCATGCGAAATTTCAGAAATTTTCGACAAAAAGCACAGGATATGTTAAGCTTTAAAGAAGTTGAACAAAATCGTGCCCTTCAAACACCCACTAAAATCCATACATACAGAAAAAAACCCTGAAAACTATATATTTATGGTCGAAAAAAACTTATTAAAAAATAGTACATAATGTCCATGCAATCAAAAACTGATATTGTAAACTTAATGTTTTCTTTTTTCTTTACTATTCTTTTTTACCTATTTTATTATTTTGTTATTTATAAATGTATATACATTACTGTTATTACTCATTGGATTCAAATAGCTCAATACTCCAAAAAATTTTGTATTTTAAATATGTTCTTAACTGTTCTTTACAAAAGAACAGTTATCAATGTTCCATGATTTTAAAAAACCCGAAGATGGTCTGTAGAATAGGCTGAAAACGTTCGTTACGGTTAATAAATAATTCTCAGCCAGATGAGGTGTTGTTGTGAAAGTTAAGATTGTTAATTAATTATTGATTGGAAGTAAATTATCAATTGCTTTAATAAGCATATTTCTCTTAGTAACGAAAAAGAATTGTATACTTTTGCTAACATCTGAAACCTAACCCTATGTTTTGCATTAGTCCTTTGTTTCGTGTAAGCATGGATTCGCATAACACGGATTTTTTCGTAACGTAATTACCGTGTTATACAAGGAGATACCTGTAAAGATTTATTCAATTTTCTTAAAATGCTTTTGTTGCGATGTTTATAAATCCAAAAATATTAATTCATATATTTATAAAATTATTTTATTATTTACTAATATTTATGTATAAGAAAACGGCAAAATAACGTGTTCTTAATTCTAAACACTAACTCAGAAAATAAACAGTCATAAAAAAGATATAAAAATAAAACAGTGAAATTTTTTAAAAATATTTCATTTTTTTTCTACGCTAGAAAATATGATAAAATAAAATTCCGTTTTCTGATACAAAGATAAAAACTGTGGTATTTGTTTTGGGTTTCCCGTTTTGAGAAGTTAACTCGTCTTTCATTAATTACAGAGAACTTGGATAGTCTTTCTGACTTCCATCATAAATTTGCAATTAAAGAAGAATTATTACATAATTTCTAAATATATTTCTAGCAAAATTAATAACACCATCACCATTTTCTAACGCCATTATCGCCTTTATAGCCACGTGTTAACGCTAGGTAATCATAATACAAATG
This sequence comes from Centruroides sculpturatus, assembly GCF_000671375.1. Taxonomy (NCBI): domain Eukaryota; kingdom Metazoa; phylum Arthropoda; class Arachnida; order Scorpiones; family Buthidae; genus Centruroides; species Centruroides sculpturatus. Next base: position 18,283 of record NW_019387575.1, on the reverse strand, counting down.
TAAATTTAGCACGATAAACCATCACAAGTACAATTAGAATCATAAATTATCTCAATAATAATGTAGGTCGCAAATTTCACCATTGAAGTTGGTATTTCCGTTATTTATCGTGAAAATAATTTAATATGCCTTTCAAATAAAAGAAAGTAAATTTATTTTTTTAAATTTTCTAAAAGCAGGACAAAATATATATACAATTTTCTTAGAATTAACAGCAATAATGCTTCTATTAATGATTTAATTGCTGTTAATTATAACAAAATTTTATAGAACAAATGAGGTCAATAAATATTGTCATAGTTGAAAAGCATATGTGTTTACATAAACAAAAGACATAATTAACATATGAAAGCGTATGGTTACGATAAACAAAATTGACCTAAATAAAAACGTGTTTTCATTTATGTTAATTAATATGCTAATAACTTATAGGAAGCTTAAGCCGACTTCAAGTATATTTATAGGATTTAATTTTATTAATATTAATCTTAATTGATGTTTCAGAGATTGATTTATTAAACGTGAATGTGTCTCTGTTTATTTCCAAGTGGTTGGCTTTATTCGATTATGGAAACGAGACACGTGGGCAATCTGCCGAGGGGCAATACCTTCTGATAAATCTTTTATGGGAAACAGGAACCTATTTAGGTGTTACGAACGTGAAGAAAACTCGGAAAACTCTACGTAGCCAGCCCGTTGCCAGGTGCAAACCCACGATCAGTGTTTAGTGGTGGGCTAAACAAAATAGAAATGTCTTCGCAGAACGTACAAGTATGAATGGATTCAAATATATTTCTGATAATGCCTTCAAATATTATTGCATTATTGAAGAAAGTTTTCAAAAACATTGGGATAGGCTTGAAACAATAATTATTGCAGACAGTATATCAATTACATCACCAGAAAACGAATTTGCAAGAAGTAATAATAAATTTGTCATACGTTTAAATTACAGAAGGTTGTTTCAGCCTTATGAGAACTTTCTGAATTGAGTCGAGCTCTTCATAAGTTAGAAAGTGTTTTGCCAGTTTAAAATCTGTTTGATCGAAGTTTAAACAACCACATCATCATTAAACCTCATTTTTGCAAATATTTAATTCGGCAAGGCTGATGTAGTGACGAAGCCGGAATTTATGTAAATATATAAAATTATTTGTTATAACTGATTGACTCATCATCGCCCAGGGCAAACCGCTGAACCTAAAGAGGTGAAATTTGGTACACAGGGTACGTCATGGAAACGAACACTAAGAAGGGATTTTACAAAATTCCCCCGCTGGGGGAGAGGGAGAGCATTAAGGCTTAATTGGAAGAACGGCTTATATTGTACTATTTTNGGCCTCTTCAGTGGATACATCAAGATATCTTCTTCTTCTTCTATTAGTGTTTATACATCAAGATATCTTCTTCTTCTTCTATTAGTGTTTATACATCAAGATATCTTCTTCTTCTTCTATTAGTGTTTATACATCAAGATATCAATTGCTGGTTACGCTTTATATCCAGCAGTCGTTCCCAGCATGCATCAACAATCAATTCAGCATTCAAATTAAGTACATTTGCATGTTCGGTAATGCAAAAATGTTATACAGTTTTTCTTTCTAAATTTCAGACATTTTTATAAATATTTTCATATATTTCGATTATTCTAACTAAATGTTCGAATCGTTTTAAATTCGAATTATTTATTGCATATTGGTTCGATTATAGAACGATTGTAAACGTTCCAGAAAATTGGTCAAATTGAAAACAGTTCTTTTGATTCTCAGCGGTAGGTGTTATATAACAATCACTATGGTTGTTGAAATACTGAATATAAATGGGGTTTGCTTGCAAAATCTCCGCGGGCGAAGTTGCTGGTAACAGCTAGTAGTTCGATTTACGGACTGAGACATTTCAGGTCAAAATTCGTGATGTAAAGACTAAAGGTATAAGTTTAGAACAAGCACACAACAACCAAACGTGATTTTTCGCAAATACTTCGTATATCAACATGGCAAGAAAAATGTCGCGACGAATCTAAAATTTTGAAATTCGATATATGGGTTAAGATATTCGTAACCAAAATTCTTCATGTGAAGTCTATGGACCGATGCCGGTTGTAAGTTTAGACCAACCGCACAATCACTAAACATCAGATTTTGCAAACATAGTCTGCTCTGAAATGCCACAGTGAAGTAACTGCATTAATAAGAAGCGCACTGTGGGACTGATTCTCGTGCAGACATAACGTCTTTTAATGACAGTATTGATGAATTTAGAGATTTATCATTCCCATGTAATCAGTCACTCCTTGTCCCAGTTGGCCTAAATGGTTCTGTATTTCCTATCATTTTGCAACAGAAAAAGTCTTTTCTTTTCTTTTGTATTTGTTTGTGAAGAACATTACAAAACAACAAAGAAATTAAGTGTTGGTTTATTTTGCTATTGTATAATAATGAATTTATCAAAAATGAATAAAAATAAAAATATATATGAATTTTAAGAATGCTGTATAGGATATATTTCTTCCAAAATGATAAAGACGTCTCTGTTTGAACAATTAAATTGCAATTAATATGCAAAATGGAACATAGTATAGTACAAAATACAGGAGAGTGGTGGATTAGGCCCTCCAAACGGTTCCGCTCCCTGAAAACTTGGAGTTTGGTCATGCCTTCGCGCCTCGTGGCTACATGGAGATTTCCGAGTTTTCTCCACGTCTTTAACGTCTGAATACGGCCCAGTTACCCTTGCAAAATCCCTCGGAAGGCATTATCTCCATGTATGACCAAGGAATAAGCTTCCATCGGCTTATCGGATACTAACATCACAGCTCTATCGTAGAAATAAAACCGCACAGGTTGATCCTCCATATGAACCCCAAACATATAGTACGTAGTAGATTAACGTTAAATTTATGCAAAAATGTAGTTCAGCAATACATGATGAATTAAAGATTTTATTGTAGAAATGGAAAAGTTGTTCGCATCATTGTGACAAATTTTATCAATTCTTGTGGAGAATATGGAACAAAAAAAGTCACGAGTCTAGGGCAATTTTCATTTCATCTAGCCACAAATGTGTTACAATCAACAGTACACAGAATTATGAAATTATCACGCCATCTACAAAATAAGGAAATGAACCAAATTCTGCCTTTAAATAAGAACCACAAAGAAAAGCCTTGGCATGGACTGATAAATAGCAACAAATTATTAGGACTGATAAGAAATTCAACATGGTTAAGCCAGATGGCTGGAGAAGCTATTCACAAAATACAGTAAACCTGTCTATGGCGACCACCCACGGTTCCTTCAAAAACTGGTCTTTTAGACAGATAGTCGTCCAATACAGGTGGTCCTGTAATAACGTATTTCCGTGCGTATTTTGTGCACTTTTTAGCCATTTCTACTAAAAAGCGAAACTCCAGGTGAGCAAAGATAAGTGAATTTTTTCAACGATAGAGCTATATTGGTATTGTATTTTATTCTTATCGGATAACCCGATTTACAGGAGACGTCGTGATTTTATAAGACAGATTTAATACCAATATTTTAAAGATTAATACAATAGTGGCATTTTCTAGATTATAATGCACGCTTACTTTTTTCCGACTTAATTAATTCGACTCGGTTCTTTTCGTTCGCTCCTCAGTTACGTGTATTACGTCATCGATATACAAATGCGTCCTATCTCTACATCACTTTGGTTTTGGTATTCATTAGTTTAATCTTATTTTAACTTTAAAAATACAGTAGAGTGTCGTTTATCGGAAAGTCTGTTATCCGAAAGAATTCCAGTTGGCAAATTTAAATTTTCGCTAGTGCTGTGGCGCTGCAATCTTTGGCTATGATTTGGGCTACTCAAATATTTTACGTTTTTGATACTAAATTAACTTCTGAAGTATAATTTTTTATTGTGTTTTATTTTTCAATATAATTATTTTGTTTGTACAAAATAAAAAAATAATTTTTAACGATACAATAGTCTTCGTTAGGCTTAACATCGACGAAAAATTCAA
>NW_019387575.1:2889-6548 GCF_000671375.1 Centruroides sculpturatus | reverse complement strand
TAGCGAAAAAATTGTAGCAACATACGTATAAAGGAGCTCCTAAAACGTCGTCACCGACTCGTTTCGCGAGAAGATTGATACTGGGTCGACTGTACTAATAAACTAATTACGTGGGATATACTAATATCCTAATATACTACACTAATAATGTATTTTTTTCCTTCTTTTCGGTTATCCGATTTTTTCAGTTATCCGACCAACCTGAGTCCCCAATTCAGTCGGATAATCGATGCTCTACTATTCTCATTAAAGATAAAACGATGCTTTTGCAAATGATTTGTTCATTGAAAGCTCTTAAGCATCGCCACTGATAAAACCTTATTAAAGATATAAAATATTTATACTTAATCTTAAATCTACTGATCAATACCTAATACTATACTAAGTGAAATGAAACTCAAGACAACCTTTGCCATTTGGACTCAGGTTTGGATTCAAAAGTGCTGCAAATAGCAGAATTTATGGAATAAATGATACGTTTCGTTTGTTGAAATCAAGCAATTATCGTTGCTTTAGCAAAATTTACCATGAACCTTTTTGATACAGAAATGAGATTTCAAGAATAACATTCAGTTCATTTGCGTAATATTCTATGTGATTATGGCTCTGTCTATGTAATTGTACGCATTTCAAATTTTTCATTAAATGTAATTTGTAATTTATCTGAAAATTTCTCGTCCGATGGAGACTATTATTTAATAAAATTGAAGACAAAGTCTGCCAAAAGTATTTGTAATTTATCATTAAATAAACATTTTTGCACTACAAAGTAAAGTAAACACTTTGTTTACTTTGTAGTGCAATTTCATTTTATATTTCATTGAAAATTATTATAGCATGCTATTTTTACAAAATATATTATTCATCCCTCCCTCAATTAACCAAGTAAAATTCTTTTAAATTTATCTTATTGTTAGTGTGCCTCCAAATTTTTAAATTATTAAAATTGTAGCGTGACGAAGAAAAGGTTGCGAATCACCGTTTTAAACTAAGGCATCATTATAACTACAAGCTGATGTAAGTCTGAGATCAACTCATTTTGTATAATTTAGAAGTAATTATACTAACGTGACATTTGTCTAATAATAAAGTTAGTCTTTAAGTTAGATTAGTAAGTTACTCAGACCACATATTTTTCGCGATATANATAATTATTATGGTAGTAACCAGATCAAAGTGTGATACCGGCTCAGACGTCGCCCGGATTAACAAGGTTCGCGTTCGTGGGTTAGACAGAGGCTTACGTTCGAAAAAATAGGCCTCAGTCTTCCTTGGTTACCGGTGGCGAAAACAGCGCCGGCCCAAGTATGGCTACTACAATGATCTCAACGGATGTGAGGAATCAACCTAGCCTTGGTGTTTCTGTGGCAATACATCCACAGACCACAAAGGCTGGAAAACCACGCCAACGGATAAAATGGACAACAGAAATGAACGAGTTTATCATCCGTACTTACTACGCAATCACAAAACTCGAAACGTACATGACAGCATACAGACAACAACTACACCATAGATTCACACAACAATATCTTCACCTCACTGTCACAGAGCAAAGGGTTGTTGATCAAAAAAGAACAATTATACACAACAACCTTATCCCACAACCAACACTTGAACTTATCAAACAACAGGTTGCTGATTAAATACATCAACAGACAGAAACATTTAACATTATTAATGAAGATCACGTAACCTGTCAGGATAATCCAGCAAAAAGCATTGATAATAGCACATATACAACAACTACAACTAATGATACTTCAGGCACTTCCTCATCCATCATTGATAACATAGACATAGAATTAGTTAATACACTCTCACTTATATTTCAGGAAACAGTCACTAAATATACAGGTACATATCCCACACAAAGACCACGAATACCGAAAATTAACACATCAAAGGTAGTAGGGAAAACACTAAATTATGTAAACACTCATTATATTAATTATGCTTTCAAATATCTGTGATGGTAGCAGTTTATCCGTTCATACATATATATGTCTCTTTAATCCGAAAAATTACGAGAATTCCGGTAGACTATCTTACAGCTTTTTGGTCAGGAACATCCTTTATTGAAGATACAGGTTACATATGCATTTCAGGCTTCTTTTATCTTTAAGCCGCTCTTCAGTGCTATGGAAAAAAAAAGTTTTCAAGGGTATACATCATAATGTAAAGTACGATGTATTTGTGAGACTAATCGGGGGTAGGATGTTTACGAGTTCTTCACTCTCCTACCTCTTACTCGACTCAAGACCTTGAGGTCCGGTCTCGCTTGTCTAAAGGATGGGGGAAAAAGGGTTAGGAGAAAGGATCGTTAGATTCTTTCACCTGTCAGGATCTGACACCAATCTATCAATTTATCGCGGATAGATGGGGGAATTATCACGAGCGATCTCGTCGAGGACTTCGGTTTCAATATGGAGGTGATAATGGTGGAAGAAATGCACTCCAATCGTTCGTTAACAAAATATCCGTTTATTCCGTACATTTATACATGGTTAATAATTGGAATACAAATCCCTCTCGGGATTTTCAATCCGTATAGTTCATAAAGTAACGGCAATGTATAAAGTAGTCGCGACCCTACCCGCAAGGTTGGAATATTCGAGAGAGAGCTTACACATCATCGCGTGTAGGATAAATACCTCTAGTTATACAGGATGGTGGTTTCAGGACGATCTTGAAGTCCGAATCCCGGGCTCGTTAAAATAGTTCGTGAGTCGACGTAAGTCCGCAAATCGTAGAATAGTTCTATCGAGGATGGTGGCGACGAGAGGCAGGTAATCCACACACACGCACACAGAGTACAGAAAAATAACTTTTTCCCCCTGTGTCGTCATGGCACTTGTCTTTTATATGGGGGCTCTCTTTTCGAGATTTCCCCATGAACGTCACAGGTGATGGTCTTCGTTGACCAACAGTGGGCGAAGTGACAAACTTATGACACAACAGTTAAGTCATCTTCTACAGGAAAGTATTGTCATGGGAACGGAGTTTTTATGAGCGATTTTTATGAAAAAATTTGTCGGTTGTTTTTTCTTTTTTGTGTTAACCCTAACTTTAAAAAAATCGGTTTGATTTTGAAACAAAACGGTAAATGAATGAACAAAAATGAATATAACTATTCGAATCTCGGCCCTCTTAAATCCTGACCCTCACATATTGTTGTTAAGAAAAATATTAATGTCGTTACCCTACTGCTGTTTGACATTAAAAATGTATCTTCGGGAATTTTTAGCGATTGTTTAAAATTTTAATGTAATAATGTTACAGTATACGCCCACTTTAAAGGTTTGATGAATACAGTAGACCCCCCTATAACGCGGGTTCCTATAACGTAGATTCCTATAACGAGGCGAAAAAATTGCGACAATGTTCGTATAAAGGCGCTAAAAGGGACGCGTAAAACGCGGTAAAACGTCATCGCCAACTTGTCATCGCGGATGAGCAGCCGAACTACTTTCCGTCGTCCAGCGCCACGCTACGGAGAGTTTAGGCAAGTAAGTTGAGTTTACTATCGTCTGTACAGTATGTAAATTAGGTACCGTAAGTCTAATACAACCCTAATTTTATACATTTCTTGTGAAAGAAACATTTCTTATTCAACGGCCATAAAAATTATTTATATTAATGATGTCTCCAAAGTTCAA
>NW_019387575.1:0-1429 GCF_000671375.1 Centruroides sculpturatus | reverse complement strand
CAGACCCTCAGATGTGCGAGGATTCTCCAACGATAGACGTGTACGTGTGCTGATCTTTGTAATTATAAATTGTGAATACATGTGACTAATATTATTTTTTTTTATTTTGTGCATGTTACAAGTTATAAATAAATATAAACAAACAACACTAACTCTATAACATTACCTCTAAATACCAAAATGATTAATTTACTGTGTTTTTGTTGTTTATAACTCCTGTTTTTAGGTATTCGGTATTCGGCCGAATAGTGATTAAATATTCGGTATTCGGCTGAATAGTGAAAAATAGGCCGAATAGGCCGAATACCGAATAGTAACCGAATATTCGTTACATCACTAGCACACATATAAAGATTCCAATTCTATCAAGGACCGGTTCTGGGCTGTTAGCTGCCTGCTCACTAGATATTTCGATTACGTGAATAACGACTAGATTTATAACTTAACCCAACCGATAAGAATTTACTGGTATATTTTTACGATAGTTCTGTTTAGTTGACAGGAGTTAAAAAAAATCCATTACGATATTTGATATATTTATTCCGCTTTAGGATTTTATATTACTCACGGATTTCGATGTTAAACCAGTGATATTACGATTTCGTACATCCCATCTTTAAGGGGATGTAGAAAAAACGTGTACAATTCTTGTATAATGTTAAAAAATTAACCGTTACTTTGGTAGCATCATTTACAACTAAATTTAATGAATGAGAGAGATGCACGAGGTACAGAAAAGGCTCTAGAATTTATTTTCCTTAAATTTACGATTTATGTATCCGTTTGTCATAAAAATTTGTCTTTCCACTTATTCCCGAGACTACAAATATTCGAGTACAAAGTAACTGGTTTCGACTTATTTCTGCTTAAGAAGTAGTTAAATAATTAAGCGATTAGGGAATTGGGGACATAAACAAAACCCTGACGAAAGAGCCAGAATATTACTTAAACAAAAGCTTAACCGAACCAATCTATAGCCGAGTACAGTGGGGACTGATTCTTCGAAATACTGTGTGAGATACGCAGTGGGTCAGGGGTCAATCTCGTACTGACCACTTAATCTGCACAGGCTGGTAAAGCCCGATCTCGGAGTCGTAGGATGGCTAGGAGGGCAAATCGAGTGGGGGGTGCGTCGGTAAGTCGACAGGTTTCCTCGGATAGACAGGAGACAGGTTTAACAAATAACAAAATAAAGGTTTATTATATAACTAAAGTAAGTTACAGGAGTATACAACTTACTGATCATAGCTTAGATGCAGATAACATAAATTTATCTATAAGGGAGCTGTAACTATTCACTATGCCGCGTGAGAGTTTACAAAGAGAGTTATATCGGCGGTCAGTTATACCTTATGTCGGAGGACGGTATGCGACGATCCTTCTGGACTATGGAAGCTGGCTGTCTGTCACAGGCTTATGTCTTCTACCG
>NW_019387574.1:0-10078 GCF_000671375.1 Centruroides sculpturatus | reverse complement strand
GGAGACCAATTATCATCGGCCCATGAGGCATCCGTTCTCCAAATGCTGCACTGGGATGCAATGTCTAATGCAGATATGTGGCCAATCCACCAAGGCACTCCATACAGGATTTCTTTAACAAGTGATCGCCACCACTCCCAGAGGTAGACACAAGGTCTAGTAAAAAAGATCTGTACTTCCATTCATCAGTATGCTAAATATAGTCTTTTCGCAAAAAAAATTGTGTACACAGACAGGCTACTACAATTTGAACATTTCATGTGTGCAAAGTCTTTTTAGAAACGCTTGTATCTGGAATGGTCATGTCGTTGAATTTCGTCTTTTTTCTCAACATTTTCGGAAATTTATCTTTATTTTCATTTATGTATTTTTCTACGAAACCTTTCCGTCATATTTTATAGAAGAATTCGCGAAAACACACAAAATAGATTCGGAACAAAACAATTTGTTTTTCGGTTCGAATATGTATAGTACATTCACAGGGCGAGATACAATTATGTATACTTCGTAGTCCAATGTATGTCCTAATATGATCACGACATTTCTGATAAAACATGAGTAATTGTTAGGTTCAATGAAAATTTTTCTTGCTCTTCACTATCTAATACTATAAAGTTGTGTGCATTTTTAGTGATGAATTAAATGGTTATTTTGATTGATTAATTAAACTTAAGACGGTCCGTAATTCGGTCGGTCAGGATAAGCGAAGCCAATACTATTTGGACAAATTATGGAGGTCTGAATCATTCGAACCTGGTTTTTGACTGCAATAGACTAACACCTTATTGAATGATCAGTCCTTTTTCATTTCAGCTCTATGCCGATCTGAGTTGTTAAAAACTTTTAAATATTTCCATATAATTATAAAAATTGAAATGATAAAGATTCCAGTTGAAGAAGTAATTAATCAATTATAGTTTTATGCGCCTGGAATAAGTTTAGTAATAGTAAACCCTATTCATTTATATTTATTTTACAATACCTTTATCAAATCATCAAGAAATATCATTGTGAATAATTAAGAAATAAATTTTGGAATATCAAATCCAGTTTCATTCTTGAAAAATTTATTTCTCTGTACTGCTTTAATTTTGCATTACTGACAAATCGTTTTGCCAAATGATACGAACATTTTACTTTTCAGTTCGATAATAAATGTTCTCCTTTTCTCTCCTTTAATTATCTGAACCTAATCAAAAAAGATCTTTCTTTAATTATAGATAGATTATAAATTAAGATAAGACAAGATACTGTCGAAAAGACTTTTTTTTTTTTAAAGAAAATAAATGTTTTTATGGACGAAATAGAATTGGAATTCCGTAAAAAGTTAATTGATACAACTTTTATAGAATCAGATAATTCTTGAAACTGAAAACGTTATTAAATTTCTAGAAATAAAATGAAATATAAAATACTGTATTTCATTTTTGAGAATTTTTAATTTCTTTGTCAATTCTTTAACTAATTTTTTTAATATTAAATTTAATTCATTTCGAATATACATTGTATCATATATCTTTTCAGATATATAATTTGACGATTTAGCTTAGATTAATTTTTATTTATTTTGATTTATTTAATTAACAACTGTATGCCAGTGTTTTAATTTTGCAATGAAGCACGTTCATAAATGCGACCAATTCTTTGCTACAAACTTACATTTTAATTCTTTTTGACTCCGGAATTTGTAAGCAATCCATTCTCACTAATAATACCAAGTTAAATATCAGTTCTACTCACATAAAAAGATAAAATGACAAAGACTGAACAGAGTTCTTGTCCTTCAACAACAGCTGTTTTTGCCAGATTTCGCAAATCATTCCAGATTTTCCAAGGATCCATGTAGATTTATTTATTATTTTTCGATGTTTATTATGATGTAGCTCGAAGTTAAAACCTTTTCTTTATACTAAAATATGCTTAAACTTAGAACCTCTTAATATTACTAAGCAACATAATTGGTAAAAGTGCGACTATCGAAGCATGTTATATGATGGATACAAAGAAAAAAATAATTGTTTTTGAATGTATAATAATTGAATTATTTACTTATCTGAAGGAATAATTAATAAAATTATAATGTAAGATTTTGTAATGCACATGTATTTATAAATCAATTTTAAAAAAATATTTTATTATTATTATTATTATAAATCGATTCTCTTGTCGAGAATATATGGCAGATGGCCCTGAAATATATTGAGCTAACGCGAAAAAACATAGGCTTACGAAAAAATTTAAATAATTATACTTATTTCGTGCTACTTTGTTTAAATGAAGGGAGGAAGAACGTTCTTATAAAATTCAATGAAATGAAGTATAAGGACATTTTATTTTCATTAAGTGTTTGAAATCGGCACCCTGCACCATTTGACTGTATGCAAAGCGAGCTATAAATTCTTTCTCGACCCTCATAAAATGCTCTGCTGCCATTTGTGCGGAAGCGTCAATTATCCATCGTAATTCTGCGAAATTGCGACTGCTGTCCGGAAAATGCTTTCTTTTATATAGCCCCAATAAAATAAAATTATAGCAAATCAAGAGCGCGGGGAGGCACGATTGGTCGAAAAGGTCCATAGATATGGACCTTTTTGACCAATTGTGTCTGAAAATATGGCATCCAACCATTCTCTAACTCGAATATTCCAAAGGATAGATGGTCTATCGTGTTGGTAAAAAATGGTACTGTCAAGATCTTGATTTTCGAGCGGTGGTCCAACGTGCTCTACTAAAAGCTCCGAGTGTGTTTTGGAATTTAGGGTACAGTCAATAAGAAACAGCCCAAGTACTCGTAGGTCAAATAATCCAGCTCAAACGTTAACACTGGACACGTTGATTATGCTTTACTCGTAAGTGATGCAAATTCTCCTGAGCCCAGTATCGCGGGATACTACGTTTCATCCGTGAAGCAGAATCGACTGGGAATCGTAGGCTCGATATTGCCGAGATCGATGAAATCGTATACAAAGTTGATCTTTGCGTTGTAGTCTCGAGGAAGAAGCTCTTGATGGCATTGGTACTTGTTTTAATGATAACAGAACCTCGTGAGAATCTTACGTACAGAGGTTGACCGAATTCTTGCTTCCGGAGTCACACGGCCAGTGGAATTATTCGGATTTGCTATGAATGCGACTATATCATCCGTCGTACAAGTCCTGGGCTTCCCAGATCTCAGCACATCATCCAAGCCAACGAGGCGGCGAAATTTTTCTGTCGTTCTTAGAACAGTTGTGTTGGGGACGGAACAGTTGCGTGGGGGGCGTCCATGAAGATAGAGCTGCACTATTTTTCATCTCTCTGCTTTCGTAAATTTTATTTCGTTACACACTGACTGTACTCTTCTAGACTGATTATAAATACCTGTCTGGTATAAGAATATTACCGCTTCAGAATTAATTATTTGCATAATAAACGTAATTACAGCCGCTTGCAANTTTTTTATCAATGAATTATGTGCAAAGTTTGATATTCTCAGCTTATCAAGTTGTAAATCATCATTTCATCACGTGCCAAATTATGTTTCATTCTAAAAAAAAACCAAAAACATGCAGAATTAGCCTTAATTAAATTTTAATTTGATTTAAACGTATTCTTTTAACTGTAATTCAGTTTACAACAGATTGAAAAATTCTATCATACCTCTTCAATGCATTTAATCTATAATCTATAAACATATTAATACTCTAATATATATGAATAATATGAATATTTAAACATTTCGGTTATTTTCGATATAATAATAGTATGTAACTAAGATTATGTTTATGAATTAAATTAAATAATGTAATTAAATATTTATTATTCGAATGAAAAAGTTTAAAACATAAATTATTCATTAATTTGAATTATCATCATTAGATGGCGCCACCATAAAGATTATTTATATTAATAAAAATTAATTATTACTCGACATTTTGTGTAGGAAATTATAAAAAAAAAACGTACCATTTATGCATCACATATATATAAGTATTTACAATTATAAAGTTTTTTTTTTAAAATCTGATTATGTAGTTGTATAAAAAATTAGAATAATAATTATACAGCGAGTAGAATTTTATTCAAATTTTATAAATATTCATGTAATAATTTTATAATTATTCACTTGAATGATTTTTATTGTCTGGATAAAATACTTTAAGCAAAAATATTATTTTCATTATTTTTTTCAGAAACATCGTTTACGGTGAAAGTACGTAAACAATAAAATATATTTTTTTCATGCGGTTTTTTTTTCATCTCTTCAAATTTATTTTATTTTTATTTATTTTTTCTTTCTTTTATTCCGAAATTACTTAAGAGACTAACCCGAGAAATAACCCCTCGGGTCCTTCTGGCGAATGCATGCTTCGTTTTCGAGATGCCACACAAAATAGCTGAATTTAAAACGTTTAAAAGTTATTATTTTCGAGGAATTTCAATTTAATCTTTTAGTTTCACTTAAGCTTATTATTTTTCTTTTTTAAAAAAACAAATAAATTCCAATCATTTTAGAAAATGGATAACTTACAGAATACTGAAGTGATAAGAAGATTATTGAACTCAATGTTTTGTACTGTTTGATTGATTCACAATGGATAAAGGGAATAAGTTTGTTGGGTTTTAAATAACTCTATGTCAATGACACATTGTCAGATGAAGTTTGTTAATCAAAAGATTTAATGCGAAATAAAATACAGTAAAACCACACTGAGTTAATTTGAAACTGTCTGCAGATGCCTGCACAGTATATTCTATAGTTTTCCATATAATACGGTCTTGTTAAGTCGAAATTGCTGGTACTTTTAACTCTAACTTATTTGTCTGCGTAATGACACCTTTTGATAGGTCCTTGATATTCATTTTCTCTTATATTACGTGTGAATACAAATGATTAAGATAAATACTACGACTCAATACAGAACGCAACACTATGCCATTACAACTTCGCGTAGACATCTTTTTACTGAAACAGTATGTTGCCGACATTCTGATTGGGAGGCCTTGGCAACACATTCAAAAGCATCATGAACTTGTATACAGTTTTTTTTTAATCATTCTGTGAACAGATTCTTGACAAACGGCATGATAATAGGAAATTTATAGTCGCAGAAAAGTTTTAAAATTTGAATATTCAACTAGTTATTTCGAAACTCTTTCAGTCGGGATTTTTTTTACCCCTTAAACTTCGATTTAACAAAGTTTTATTGTAATTATAAGTGTAAGCATTTTCAATGATTTTTGTTTTCATTAAATATGAAGTCCAAAATAAGAATGTCTTCCTTTTGAATAAGCATACCATACGGAAGACGTGTCCTTTATTTTGACTATTAAAAATGTCATTCCTCTATTAAAAAGCATCCGTAATGTTCTCATTTTTAGCATAATGTGTCCTTCATCCACAATTTTTCGTTTTGTAAGCATAGTTTGTAAGCACTTACTAAGTACCCCAATGATTGTTTCTGTAAAGAAAAAAGCTTGTGTTCTGTTCTGAGTTAATTTGTTGTGAAGACTGCATTTATTGAACTTTCTTATACAGCTTAATAAATAAAGGATTAAGCTTTATCGAAACATATATAAACTTTAAATTCAAAATATAATATTCCATGCAATAAGAGTTAAATTAAGTAAACTAAACGTCAAGTATTATGTGTTTGTGCTGTGCTGTTACTTGAGAAGACCGATATATCAAACGTATCAAAAGTGTCGCAAAAGAAAAAGCAACAAAATAACAAAGCAGCGAATAAAAAAAAATCAAACAAGTAATATTTGATATATTCTGAATATATTTATTACGCAAAATTATAAGGTTCTTTGGCTAATTTCAATTTGATATCATGGTGAACCAAAAGAAGTGTCTGCCAGATATATTTGAGAATGACACTACAGTCTGAATTTTTTTTTGAAAAATTATTATAGTTCTGGTATAAAACAGAAAAAATTAAATTTTGCTACATCGAAATTATCAAATAAGTTAAGCAGGATGTAAAAATATTCGAAAATAACTAG
Source organism: Centruroides sculpturatus (assembly GCF_000671375.1). NCBI lineage: Eukaryota > Metazoa > Arthropoda > Arachnida > Scorpiones > Buthidae > Centruroides > Centruroides sculpturatus. Next base: position 4,090 of record NW_019387574.1, on the reverse strand, counting down.
TATGATATGGAAACTAATAAGTGTTTCGTGATAAATGCCAAAATAAGGAGTTATAATTACTCTCAGTAACTACGGTTAAAGTAAAATATACGTATCTTCTTGCCATATCTTTTATTCTTGTATAAGTAGGAACCTATAAGAATATAGACCTATACATATTATACATTTATCCATAACTTTGCATAGTACACTTTTTAAAAATTAAGGAATAAAAATATATAATATTGCTGACAATTAAATGAAACTACAACAATTACATATATAAATTACTAGTTTAATTTTTGTAATTAGTTAGTACAAGAAATGTTCCTATATTTTACGACATGTATGAAGTAAAACTGCATTAATTTCTTAGAATGTGCCACATTTATACATGTACTATATGGCATTGTATAGTATTTTTCATGTAATTCTGTAGTATCTTTATTTCGGTATATGCACTAAAGGGATCACTTGAGAAATAGAAAACTAGTCTATTAGTCTAATATAATAATGTAAACTAGAGTACTCTTTATTAGAAACATGAAACACTATCAACAGTTATATTCTTACTTATCAATCCGTGCGTTATTTTATAAATTTTTAAGTTTAAATACATCAGCCCTAATACAAAATTTAAAAATAAATATAATAAACTAATTACTTTTAGAAAAATTAGTTATATGTATCGATCATTCAGTACATGCATTATAGAGATAATTAACTTCTCTACAATACACGTGTGTGACATGTAGAGAAAAACAATTAGTGACATGTAGAGAAGATAATAGAAAATAGAAGATAATAATCTTTTCTATTGACTGAAAAACAATAGAGAAGATTATTATCTTCTTTATAATGCAGGCGTTGAATGATCTATATCTAATATTTAATAACGACTGTCGTTAGTTATCCATTCTCTTGATTAAAAAAGCATTTAGTTTTACGTGATATATTACCTACTTGTTAGTTTAAACAGCACTCTATTCTTTATTTAATATACAAGATACAGATTAGGAAGTAATTTTTGGTAATTTCAGAATTTTTTTTTAAAAATTTATCTAGTGAATTGTCTGCAAGATTTTTAGGATATTAAAAAAGTTAACTGAATGATTTGTTGAACAGTTCAGTTATTATGTATCATTAAATTTTATTTATATATGAGTATGTAGTACAAAATAAAATATTTAATTCTATTTATATATTTATTATGGGTAAAAATATAGTTTCAAAGTAACGAAATTCAATTTCATAGAATCCAAATAACTGAAATTCAACTTTTCTATATTATGTTGTAATTTATTGATTGAACAAACACTTAAACAATATAAATTTGAATCAATAAACTTGCATTAAAGTAACAGACTGCTGATATCCAGAAATAGCTAGGGATAACTAGTTCATTTCTATAGCTTTTACTCAGACCCACCCATAGAGGAACCATGACTATTTAATCACTTTTACAGAGATTTCAAAAATATCTGTTACAAATTATTTCAAGTATTGATTCAAATTTAATTTCTTATATATTAAAAATTTATTTTTTATTTTTGTAAAATTTAATTATTTAAAATTTTAAATTCTGTTTTATCCTTTTGAATACACTAGAGGATTTTGAAATGACAAATGGCTGAAACCTCTCGATGTTTGAAAATCACAACGTTCACTAAATGATTTAAAAGTTGATTTTAGAATAGTTTTTTTGCTTACTCTTTTATGAATTTTTCTGAGAACAGTGAGAACAATTACAGTAGACCCCCTATAACACTGTAGATAATTCCGTGTTATATGAATTCCATGTTGTACGAGTCACTTAGATTTTACAAATACGTATGCCGGGCTGTGAACGGCTTACGTATTTGTAAAATCTAAGTGACTCGTACAACATGGAATTCATATAACACGGAATTATCTACAGTGTTATAGGAGGGGATCTACTGTATTTATTGTGACATCGTCACAATGCCGGGCTGCAGTTTAAATAAATATCTTGGAATAAAATTAAAAAATTTATTTTTTAAATAAACAAATAGAAGTTATTTAGATTAAAAGTATTTTATTTTAGAATTTATCACAGAAAAGAAATTCTACTAAAAATTTAATTCACGTATGTCAAATGTGAATAATTTTATTAAAATTTTCTAATAATCGATCTTTCTAAAGACTTTTTAAAAATTTATTGAGCCTTAGATTAATGATGAATTCGAAACTTTATATTGATCAATAGCATTTTATTATATTTAATAAATAGAATTTGAATTGAATTGAACCACCATAAATACACCTGCTGTTAATTTAACTGAAGGATAATTAATAAAGTATTTTCAAATTATTGTAATTGTTTCGTTTTATATATTAAGTCATTTAGATTTTACTCATTTAGTCATTAGCATATATGCCGGGTGCAGTTCCATATATCCTAGTGAAAAAGACAATAAAAGGCACGTTTTAAGGGTGGCAGAAAATTATTTCGAACGCTGGAGAAGATTTATTCCACGTAAAGATAAGAAATTAACCACAAAAGATCGCATATGTGACGAGCATTTTGAGGATCAATTCTTAATAAAATCATTCAGTCACATAATCGATGGCCAATTAGTGCAGCTTGCACGTGATAGTTAGGCACTAACTCCCGATGCTTTTCCATCTAAATTCTCCAATTGTCCATCCTACTGTATCTAAGCATTAAATTGCTCCTAAAGCGACGATATCCATCAGAAAGAAAAGTTGCAGTTGTCTCCAAGAAGAAACAAGTTGATCTCTCAGGTAAGGAGTATAACTCGTGTTTTACAGTAATAAATTCACATGTTATGTTTTTTACATTTGAATTTTGAATTTTTTTAAGGCACTAGATCCACTTTTCCTAAATTTGTTGAAAGCCCAGTACTTGTAATGACAGTACGACAATGTATACAAATTCACATTAATGTATACATTTTTTTTTTTTCGTGAAATAAATAAACAGTTTATTAGTAAAATTAAATCAAAAGATTATATTTAATATTTTACAAAGGTTTTCTGTGAAATAAAGAATTATATTTACAAAAATGTAAAATATAATTTTAAAGATGTTAGATTGTATTAAAACTTTCATTATGAAGTTTATGCAAAACACATGTAAACCATATAAGACCTAAAATTCTTTTAATGCAATTGAAAATTTTTATCAAATCAAAGATGAAAAATGATCTAATCCATCTTCATCGCATCTGATTTGTTTGAAGCAACCAAAATGTTCAATCTCACCATAAACTGAATATATATTTTTTAATTACTGTCAATTAATATCTAATGAAATGTTATGTATACATGCCAACGCTTAAAATATTTCAAAAATTTTATAGATGTTAATAATTTACTGTACAACTTTATATAGCTTGAGTGTAATTTGTAACAACTAGATGATAATAAGTGCCCTTCAGTAGTCGAGTGGATAAAACCACCGAACACTGGTAGTTAGTTTGTCGTGGGTTCAGGCATGGCCAATGAGCTGACCACGTGCAGTTTTCCGGGTTTTCTTCAAGTTTGTAACACCTAACTAGGGTCCAGCTTTACATAAAAGTGTTTCCGGAATGCATCCCATTCGGCAGATCGCTCACGTGTCGCGTTACCGTAACAAATTCAACCAAACTAATTCTAACGAGCGATTATTTATTGTGACATCGTCACAATTCCGGGTTGCAATTTTTCGTCACAATGTTCTCAATGCTCTTAGTGATGGTCTTTCCCCTATACATCATACGTTTCCTGTTAGCAATACAGTCATGCCTATCTAATTTACTTTAAGCTAACTTGTATTAAATAAGAATATTAATAGGACGATTAGCTCTATAAAATACAGTTTCTTATGCAATTACTGATATTATAACATTTATTTTACACGGATACAATGTTTTTCTGCATAAGTTATAAACAAATTAGGAGCTCAAACGATTGCAGTACACAAATGGTTTAGGTTTATTTGTTTACAACAACGGGACGTGTGGGAGGGACTTTCTGGTGTAATATGGTCTCTATTTAGGTTTTACAAACGTGAAGAATACCCAGAAAACTCTCTGTCTCTAGCCCGTTGGCGAAGCGTGAACCCACGACCAACTATCAGCATTCGATG
>NW_019387573.1:9394-10963 GCF_000671375.1 Centruroides sculpturatus | reverse complement strand
TAAAAATTCAAATTCTGAATTATTAGAGGCTAAAATATACGACGTAATAACGCGATTTTTGCTCCCCCCCAAAATGTAGATTCCCTGTGCGAGCATAAAAGTCAAAAGGACCGCGACTGTTCGCGAGATATAGGCTTTCGGAGATGCGTGTACGTCATAACCGGTCACGTGACTCCACGCCCAAAAGGGACGGCATCACGTGGCCAAAATTTTTTTCGCTTTTTTTACATTGAAGTGTCAAAAAAAAAAGCTCGTGCTCTCTTTTCTTAGCCCCCAGTGCGCGCCTCCCCCTGTCCATGCCGCTGCCATCCTTTCCCCCTTCGCATGGGGCCGGCAGGCTGAGTCTCCCCAACACCACCTAGAAATAAAGGTTCCAAACACTTTTAGAAACTTCGTGTGACGTCACTATTAGTGGTGCTTTCTAACGAGCATTTCCAAGCTCGTTGTGTCGAACACGCTGTTTCTCAGTCTTTATTCTTCAAATTGGATTCATTATTTACTTTAGTATATTTATACTTTCTAGTAAGGTTCTTTCAGAATAAACGATATGCCTCGAAAGTGTTGTGTACTAGCTTGCAAAGGGAACTGTGCAACAGGACCAAAAGTTAGTGCTTTTAGTTTCCCTTGAGATGAAGTTTTATGCAAAAATGGATATCTGCAATTCGTCGAGACAACTTTGTAGCTACAAAACAATCAGTGGTGAGTAATTTAATTCTTTTTTTTACCTTTTAAGATGGAATAAACCTTATAAGCAGGCCGTTTTTAAGTGGTAAACAGTACTTTAGAATAGCTTACTTTGTTTTAGCTTTGTTGTTTCTTTTGTTTCAGCTCATAATGGTAAGTTTGTTTAATGAGAGATTTTTTAAAATTGTTTTGTTCATAAAAATTCATGTCAATCTCTATCTATATAAATGCTTTTGTTTTAGATATATTCAATTTCTAAAATATTTATATGGAATGGCTATTCCAGCAGGGATGATCCAAATTAGAAATTAGCAAGTATAAACCAAAGCATGTTCTGCTTAGTCTATACTGTACAGAATATGCGGAATATGAATATGAATACTTTAATTAATATATTATTATTTGTATTTATAAACATGGAAGTTCAGAAAGTACATACAATTAGGAAATAGAAATGTATGGATTAGCATTAGTGACTTTAAACGTTAACAGGATTTAACACAATGCTTTCTTTCAGGTATGTGAATTACATTTTCACCCAGATGACATTGAATGAACCACAAGTATGTATGACCCAAAAAGTGGAAAACTTCTTACTGCGCCATTAGATCGGCCAAGAATTAAGAAAGGTAAGAAATATTTTAAAATTAAATTTTACTGCAAGTGATTGTCACAGTGATTTTTTTTTATTAATCAAGTATCATTTGTCACCTGATTTATTTAAACTGTTACTTGTTCATTTTTAATAGGTTCTGTTCCTTCATTATTACCAGGATGTCCTTCATATTTATCCAAGCCAGCCAGTAAAAGAGAAAATCCAGAGGATCGACGACAGCGCTTGGAAAATGCTTTCCTTAGTAATGCAATGGAAGAAAGCATGGAGTC
>NW_019387573.1:0-5242 GCF_000671375.1 Centruroides sculpturatus | reverse complement strand
ATATTAATCAGCAGTTTTCTCGAGAAAACTGCTAATTTACAATGGTATTATAGCTTTTTAAAAATCATTCTCGAAACATCTGTCTTTGAAACGACTTTTTTTCGAGTATGACGTGCAAAATTTTATAGCGATATAAAACGAAACGCCTATTGCAAGTGATAATGTAAATACAGTAATGTAAATGTTTCTAATATATATTCGCGTGAGGGATTTCTATTTTACAAACAACCGGACCAATTATGGCTCAATTACTCAAATTATTGCCGATAAATCTGCATAAAATTGACTTATTTTTGTCCGTTTCCTAAATGTTTCAAAATATTTATAAGTTTTTCGATTTATCGGAGATCTTTGTTTCATCTATTTATAGTCTCTTGAAAGAAATTCGTGGCCGGCTAAGGAAAGACGTAACTCCGAAAGCCATTAGCTCGATGTCTAATATTAGCCTATTTCACATAACAAAAACACATCTATAAATTTCCCTTATCATTTTACTAGATGCATGAATTCTTAGAGAAAAAATAACCGATTTTACTTGTCGCATACAACCACGTTAACCATATTTTTACTGTAGTAGTAATCAAGTTTTTAGTAACAACATACAATATATTAACGTTCTATTTTATATACACAGTGAAAACTGCTTAGGCGACCACCTGCATTTGACGGGCACCTGTCAAAACCGGCAAAAATTTCTAGCACAGAATAGTTTATACATAACTTATACGAAGACTCTCTTCGTATAAGTTACCTGTATTAAACGACCACCTGTGTAACGCGATCGCGGGCATCGATTTTTGGTCCGAAACAACATACAACAACTGTAATAAGCGAGCACTTCCGCGAATATATCTGGTCTAAACTATTGTTCGAACCCATCTCAACAATGTTTCCCCCTCCTAATATAATGAATTAGTCTAGTACGAACTTACCTCGGGCACTTCTCCCACCCTTGAAATTAGGTGCAGGTGTTAATGAATTAGTCCAGCAACAAAGGAAATTCATTTCAGTTTGTTCGAAATTGTCCGAAAAGCGAAACAAATGCAAAGTGCTATCGTTAGAAGATCGTGTTAAAGTTATCAGAGAAAGTGAAAATAGCTTATCACAACGGCAATTAGCCGAACTTTAACTGTGAGAAAATGAAATTTTTTTACCGTAGACCTACAGTATTTTCCTTGGAGATATAAAAATATTGTACACGATACAATTAATCGGCTGACATCGTTTGATAAAATTTATTTATTTATTTTGAAGCTCATGTATTGTACAGTACTGTACAGTACATGTGCGATAAATAATTTTTGTATCAACTTACCTTATTTCCACGATTTTTTAGAAAAATGATATCCAAGTAATTTTCGCACGCAAAATATTCAAAAAACAATAGACGCATTAATGCAAAAATCAGTTTTCAGACAACTTTCCTTTTTTCATAATCGTATTATGAGAAAAAATAATAAAATCGTTTAATTATTAATTAATAATTTTTCTTACTGTACTTAAGAAAATATTAAATATTTAAAAAATGCAGTATTTTTAAAGTTAAAATAAGATTAAACTAAAGTAAACCAAAACCAAAGTGATGGAGAGATGCCACGCGCTTGTATATCGATGACGTAGAAGCGAACGAAAACAACTAACTTGTAAGTTGAATTAATTAAGTCGGAAAAAAGAAAGTGTGCATTATAATCGAGAAAATGGGCGTATTGTATTAATCTTTAAACTATTGGTATTAAATCTGTCTTATAAAATCACGACGACTCCCGTAAATCGAGTTATCCGATAAGAATAAAATACAATACCAATATAGCCCTATTGTTGAAAAAAATTCGCTTCTTTTTGCTCACATCGACTTTTTTTTAGTAGAAATGGCTAAAAAGTGCTCCAAATATGTACGGAAATACAGTATTGTAGCACCACCTGTCTAAAAGGCCACTTTTTGAAGGAACCGTGGGTGGTCGACATAGACAGGTTTTTTTTAATTATTTATTTTTAATTTTTATTTTTTTATTTCTCAAAAAGACGCTGTGGCCAGGTTGGCCTTTTACAAGCATCTTAAATTAAAATCAACAAAACGAACAAAAAAAGAATAATTACCAATTATTCTTTTTTTAAGATACATTGTGCTTGTTCCTGCTTAATTAATTAGGATATTCTTCAATTCATATACAATTTTTATGACTTTTTGTATAATGGAATTTTGGCTCTTCATTATGACGATGTTATCTGCATTGGTAATTTCGTTGCATATTATATTTTCAAAATCTGGCAGATGTTTAACTTTCACAAAGTAATTGTTAAAAAATTCTGTAATTTTCTCATCTCCTAACAGACCCATGTAAAATATTGTAATATAGTAATTAGGCGAATAGCTAGTTATTTGCAAGAAAATATCGAAACGTGATTCTTCGGTGTTTTTATGTAAATAAAGAGCGATGAGAAATGTCTCAAAATCCACATGAATAAAGTGAAAATATATATTTTTATCTTGGTTACAGAATGAAATAAAAAATTTCAACCCGAGAATAAATTCAAGTTCTTTCTCATCTGGAAAACATTCTTTTAAATCATCGAAGGTAATTCTTTCTTTCCTTTTATAGTGATTTACTCTGCCCATAAACTAGTTTTCCCAATCGAACTAAAAGATCTTCACCATAAAAATACTTTCCCTTCTTCAAATGGTTACATCCACTATTAGCTCTCATATATTTCTCGATAAGAAATTGAAATATTAGAATGAACACTTCTGTTCTACTTTTGGTACATTCTAGTCCTACCAACTTATGCAAACAACACAGCAAATGTAACATTAATGGGCATTTTGATAAATGAAAAAGGAAATCATCTCTTTCTAAGATATACTGAAGACTGCGTGCTTTATCTTCAGATTGTTTGAAAACTAAGCTTACATATTTACGTTGCTGTTGACCTCGAAATCCAGTGAGATTAAGTTTTATATCAAATGCCATCTTTATTTTTTCTGCAGATTCGGGATGACTGGTTACAAGAATAGTCATATTTCGTGAAATCTCGAAAGAATCGTCTTTTATAAATTGAATTACTGAATTTCTATCAGGGAATTCGTCGTAACCGTCTAAAATGATCAAGAAGTTTACATCGGCATTCCATATTTTTTCCTTCATTCCCACTTCGTGATTTCCACAAACAATTTCCAGAATTGCATGGACAATGCTTTTTCCCTGAAGATCTCTCAATGTCATGACGACAACAGAGTCAAAATGTTGTAATGCAGGATTATCAATGGCCCATTCATATGCAATCTTCTTGCACAACGTGGATTTACCATAACCCGGATCTCCATATACAAGAATATTTGTATGTTCATCAGTAATTTCCATCAACAACTCTTCGATGTTAATCTCCCCTTCGATTGGATTTCCAGAATGATCTGTTATCTGCAGCAGCAAATCTACATAATAATCGGTTAACGGAACAGTCTTTTCGCTGTACCAAAGTGAAGAATCCATGTAAGCACTGAATGTTCGATACTTGTTCCTAAGTTTTCCATTACATTTCTCTAATAATTCTAAAAAAATACAAGTATGTAATAATATAGCTTTTAATACACTGGCGTGCGAAACTTAAGCAACAATTATTTTTAGCCTTAACCCCTGCAAAAATTGCCTGTAAGACATGAAATTCAGAATTCAGAGACAGCGTTTTAAGTACTTTATACTTAAAGAATGAAGAAGGCATACTAGCTCAGAAATGAATACAATGCATACAGTGTGGAATCAAAGCCTCCTTTTTATAATCTTGCACTAAGTGCGCTTACTGCATATGTTCTGTGTGTCCTCACGTCATCTGTGATTTCTTTTTGAATACGAATCATTCTACTGAGTTGAGTGTTTATTGTTACTGATCGCAACAAGCCCTTTTCTACAATTTCGTGGCTGCCTGCTTAAAAATTATATTGTTGCTTAAGATTTGTACATCAGTATAGTTTCGAGTTGTAGAAGTACGTTGAACTAATTAAAAAAAAATATACCGTGTATGTTTATTTTGCAAAATTGACAGGGTGACGTCTGTTCTACATTCGCTGCTTTGTTAGCTGCAAGACATTAAAATCATTTCTTCTTGTTTATCACCTTATTTATATTTATAAACTTACCATTTTCCGTAAAAATCTTCTTTTGGTTTATGGAAATGCAGTACTTATCTCCAATTTGCATTTCCTTTGTATGTTTGGCAGCGATTTGTGGAAGATCGCCTACGGTAATTTTCGATGTTCCTGCGTGTTGCATTTCATTCTAAAATAACACAGACGAATATAATTACATTTTAAAATCGTTAACCTAAATCTTCCATCTTCAATTTTATATCACTAAATAAATTTTTAGTGTTCACATTATTTCATATAATTTTTATACATCGTAATATTTAAAAGTAAATTTATGTTTAATATCTATTTCAAGTAATAGAGGGAATGAAAGTTTACCTGTCGATCGTCCATGTTTTTTTTTTGGTCAAACGTGCAATTTATTGTTATAGTATTTGAGTAGAAATCCTTCTGCCGTTTTGAACTTCTTTAACAGGTTTGCACGAGCCTCTGACGTTGTGAAGTCAGCTTAATTTAAAGGTTATTTCTTGCCAACTGATCTCTACAAGATGGTATTTATACTTACATAAAACATTACTTTGTTAACATTATACTGGCTGAAATATGTTAGAAGTGCATAAACGTACCGTATTTATAAAAATTAAATTAAAAATAGTGCAACACTTATTAATTTTAGGATTTTTTCCTAATTTTCGTGAATGACCGTAAAGAATAAATGTGGAGCGACTCTAAGAGAAAAAGAGATGATGAGATACTTAGGACCAGTTTAAAGCAGGGGTGTCCAACCTTTTTGTTCTTCTTGGCCACATTAAAAGAAGTCATGGAGTTTTGGGCTACAATTATACATAATATATTTGTGACCCAATCCTTAAATATACAAGTATATTTAAGAATTACAGTAGAGCGTCGTTTATCCGAACCAATTGGGGACGGGTTGTTCTGATAACTTATTTTTCGGATAACCGATTATGTACGAAAAAATATATTAACCTATCCCGTGTTGAAATTTTTCTCTGTTGCATGTCGCTTCGCGTTGAATTTTCGTCGATGTTAAGCCTAACGTAATCTTTTTAAAATAATAATCGTGGCTATTGTATCGTTAAAAATGATTTCTTTATGTTTTACAAACGAAATAAATACACTGAAAAATATAAAAACAAA
>NW_019387572.1:4880-10442 GCF_000671375.1 Centruroides sculpturatus | reverse complement strand
ATGTTTGTTTGTTCATTCTCTATACACTCCTAGGCCATTTGACCAATTAATACAAAATTTAGTAGTTACATTAACATACTTCTAACTTAGATAATGTTATCACACTGAAATATCTATTGAATTTCTGTAAATCAATTAATTTCTATCCACATTCAATTTGCTGATTTACACACAATGCCATCTATTTGCAAAAATTTGACAAAATAATAAACTAAATATAATTCATATAAAAGAAAATATACTTAAAAAAAGCAAATATTATGGTATATTCACTTAGTTACTGTGACAATGATATAGTGTGAAGCAGATGCACTATATTATTATTTTGATGAGTAGGACATAGCACTTATCTGCATAGGGTCAAAATTGTTACACTGGTAGTTGGGCATGGGTTTGCACATTGCCAATGGGCTGGCCACATGCAGTTTTTTGGGTTTTCTTTACATTAGTAACACCTAAATAGGGCGTTTTCCATAAAACTCCTGGGAGGAATCCCGTGATCCATGTGTCATATTACCATAACAAAATAAACAGAACTAACTGTAGTAATTTTTTTTAATAAACTTTCTATTTACAAAGACATATTTTCCATGTAGTTTAAGAACATTATCAGGATATTCATAAAGTGGATTTTACCACATACATTTTAGAAAGTTATGATTAATAATGCTGAGTGTAACAATTACTGCAAAGCGTACTTTATAAATACGGACGTAACAGCTAGCAATATACTATTTGTCTATTATCTATTTAAAATATATTTGATGCTGAATCATAGTTATTAATTTTAAAGTACTTTTAGTTAAAAAAAAAAGACAAGGGGTATTCATAATGGAAAACATTTCTTGTTTTCAGATGATTTCTTTAATTTTATATGTTTGTGAATATAATGAAGTTACATAAATTATTTACATAACAGCTGTTATTAAAATTATATAAAAGTAAATTAAAAAAAACTTGCTTTATTTTATATAATTAAAAATTTAAAAATTACCAGTAAGTCAGTAACATTTTGAAAATTTACCATTTTATCAGTAATAAGAAAGCTGGTAAATTTGCAATCTTATTGCTAAAGTCGTTGTGTCCATTTATGAATATAATTTACAAATTTATATTTTACAGGATAAAATTTGATCTATTTAATAACTTTTGTTAAAAATTCTCATCTAAAATTGGAATATTTCAACTAACTTGATTTGCTAAACCATGAAGTGGTCCAGCCAAACCATTTATTCCAGCTGCAAATGATAAATAAGGATCCGACAAAGCACTTCCTACTAAATGAGTTGTGTGAGCACTAACATTGCCACCCTCATGATCACTGAAAAAGAAAGGAAAATATATATTTCTAATATAAATGTATGTAGCCACAAAAGCAACTCACCTATGTATTGTAAGGTATAATCGCATTAATTCAGTGAAAATTGGATTATCGTAACCCAACATTGCTGTAAAATTTGCAGACCAATCTTTGTTGACATCAATGGCACCGATACTGCTACCATCTCTATATAAATTACGATAAATAGTTGCAGCCATTGGTGTCAACTTTGCAATTAAATTTGTGGCATCATCAAAGATATACTGGAAAAAATAAATTAGCTTACTATTAATAATAAGAAAACAGGTATAATTTCTTTATTCAAACAAACTTTTGAAATGAACATAACATATTCCTTGTTCAGGAAATTTTAAAATGATACTTCTCAATTCTTTGCAACAAATCAACTGAAGATATTTATTCTTTTCTATTACAATCAAATTAGAATAAATAACTTCAGTCAGTTTCTTGAGAAAGTTTTTTGATAAATTAATTATCAGATCTTTAATATTTATAAATTACTTCAAATTATTAAACAAATCATTAAAATGGTATATTAATATTGAATATATTTATGTAATGAATAATACCTCCCAATATGTTGTCTTCTTTGCACCTTCACTATATGCTTTTGCAAATTTACTTTCAGTATTACAGGCAGTTATTGCAGCACTAAACTGTGACATTGGATGGAGATTAGATGGAAAATTATTCAAAGTAGATGCAACATGAGATGGAAGTGCAGCATTTTTTGCCCATTCTTGGGAAAGATGTTTCACCTAAATATAAATCAACATAAAGTATAATAAATTCAAAACTTATCTAAAAATTCATTTTATAGGGGGGCGCTTCAGTCAGCCGAGGCTGTTGGCGTATTTTTCTGTACACCTCAAAAACAGACAAAGAACTTATTCTACAGATTAAAACTAGTTAATTTTTTTGATTTTGTGTTGTGCAATATTATTATCAGTGTTGGTTAGTCGAATAATATAATTAATATGCAACGTTCGCCGGTGAAACGAGGTCGACCACCACTTCAAAGATCAAAGTCAGTTAACAGGAAAGAATCTGCTTCGACTGCTAATACCAAGCTAATTACAGACTACAATACTCATGTCGAAAGAATCTCTCCAGAAACATCCTCGACAAATATAAATTTGAACTCTGAAACGACACTTCCAAGGACGCAACTATCAGGTGAGTCATTGGATATGCTATCCTCTTCACCAGGAAAATTGGAAAATATATCCGATATAGCGAGCATGACACTATGGAACAAAATTTCAGAACTAATTAACAATTCTAACACTAGAATATTGAACCAAATGACCATTATTAAAGAAGATCTGGACCAGATACGCAATAATATTCAAGAATCTAAAAATCAAAATCTAAAAATGAATAATAAAATAATAAATCTTGAACAACAAATTAATACTTTAAAAATAGAAAACGAAAATATGCAATACCAAATGGACAATATGATTAATATGCAACACCGCAATAATATAATGTTATTTAGATATCCAAGTAAAAAAAGTCCTACTAAACTAGAAGTGTTCAACTTAATAAATGAAACATTAGATTTACAGGAAATCACAATAGACGATATTATAGCAATTATTCCGATAACAAAAACACAGAATCCAACAATTAAAATAATCATTAAAAATATCCAAATAAGAGATTATATTTACTCAAAATTTGTAAAAATGAAACAACAAAATATACAGAACGAATGGAAAGACACTCAAATAGCACAAGACCTCACTAAAAGATCTAGAACAAGACGGAAACAACTAATTCCTTTTCTAAGTGAATTAAGAAAAACTGGCAAAGATCCTAAACTTCGAGGCGATACCATACTGTTGGATAAATTTTCTTTGACATATAGTTATGTATTGGAAGGGTTGGTACTCCAGGATTCTTTCAAACCATTTTTTATTACAGAGAATTCTACTCAATGACAAAGGTCCAATTTAACTACTCCTATACAAGAACTAAATCTTAAGAAGACCCAACTACTAAATTCTTTACCCAATAAATATAATAATAACGGAAAATTTCCTGATTCTACCTCTAACTATATAATCTCCCAGCTTGTGATAACTAATTGGAACTCTCAAGGGCTAAAGAGTAAAATTAATACAAAAGACTTTATATTGATGATAAAGAAATCTGATATAATAGCAATCACAGAAACTTGGATGACAACTTTTCCTACATCATTGATCAAACAGAATGAAAATTATCATATAATTACGCAAATGGCTCAAAAACCAAAGGGACCGGGACGTCCTTTTGGGGGTTTAGGTTTAATAATTAAAAAATCATTGGGAGAAATTATATATACCCAGAAAAATAACAATTATATTATTGCTCATCTACGAACTAACAGTCTAGAAACAAACAATTTGAAAAATAAAATTTTGGTTATTATGTTAGTATATGTTCCTCCCGAACAACAGAATATTCTTTTTGAAATATTTCGGATATATGAATCTTTAAGAGTAGCTTTTCCTTTTATTATAATAACTGGAGATTTCAACGCCCGTATAGCACAAAACATGGATTTAATATATAAAGGACCAAATGAAAAAATCCAAAATTTTCGCAAATCCAAAGATATTAAATCAAATAAAATGGGACTTGACTTAATAAAAATGACTACTCAAGCACAACTATATATTCTCAATGGTAGAATAGAAAACGATTATCCATCCGAGTTTACGTGTATAACCACTTCAGGAAGCTCTACAATAGACTTGTTTATATGCTCAGAACTTCTAGTTGATTTATGCTCCAAAATCCAAGTACTAAATTGTGACTTATCGGATCATTTTCCTATTAATTCTTACTTTACACTAATAGATGTGGTTCATGAAAATTATATTATACCAATTTATCAGCTAAATATCTATCACTACCAACGTTTTCAAGAGCAAATAAGTGAAAAGATGAGATACTTACTGTCAGAAGAAATAAATGAAGAGAATGAAAAATATACCAAATTTATAAATATAATAAAAGAATATATCCATACGAGAAAAATCAAAAATACGAAATTAATAGGACCAAAAAATCCATGGTACGACTTAGACTGTATGAATCTAAGATTGAAAAAAAATAAAGCACTACATCAATTTAGAAAACTATCTACACCAACGGCATTTAGACAATATCGTCAATGTAAAAATACATATATAAATTTATTAAAAACAAAAAAATCAAATTATTATAAAAAAATACAACAAAAAATCCTTGAAGACAAAACAAATGAATTCTTATGGAATACGATTAAGAAATTACGATGCCCGAACTATGATCAATCTATACAAATAGATTTGCCTAAATGGAATAACTTTTTTAATAGATTTACGGAAATCACAGTTGCTTATATTCCTGATACAAAAACTTCTTTTAATGAAGCTTTAGATATCCCAATATATCCAGAAGAACTGGAATTATCAATCAGGAATTTAAAAATGAAAACAGCTCCCGGAACAGACCAAATTACCACCAAATTTTTTAAACTTCTTCCGCCGACGGGCAGGCAGGTATTACTTGAACTCTATAACCATTTTTATAATAATTCTACTTATCCAAATTCTTGGAATCTGGCGAAAATCCTTATGATCTATAAAAAGGGAACCCGATCTGAACCAAACAATTATCGTCCTATAGCTTTATTATCTGTAATTAGAAAGTGTTTTACTTCAATATTCACTATTAGATTTCGAGAATGGTTATCGAAGCAGGGTCTAATTTCAAAATTCCAATATGCATTTTCAAAATCAAAAGGTACCGAGATGGCTATTTTCCTATTAACTTTAATTATTCAAATATATCTGCAAAAAAAAAGAAGAAAGATTTTTTCAGCTTTTATCGATATATCTAAAGCCTTTGACTCTGTGCATGTTCCTACCCTGCTAAACAAATTAAAAAAGAAAGGCGCTGGAACCAAGTTTTGTAACTTGATAAAAAATTTATTTTCATCATATACAGTTAATATTGTCCATAATAATCATATATTTCCGAATTTAAAAATTCATCGTGGAATTCTCCAAGGAGAACCTCTATCGCCTTACCTGTTCAATTTTTACATAAACGAGATTGACGACTTATATAATAATGAAAATGAAGGTATTTCTATAAATGGATGTACTTTTCATTATATCCTATATGCAGATGATATTGTTCTCTTGGCTCCAACTCGAATTAGTCTACAACGTAAAATTAAT
>NW_019387572.1:0-1376 GCF_000671375.1 Centruroides sculpturatus | reverse complement strand
TCAGATCAGAGTCAAATCGTTACCAACTTTTTCCATTTTTTTTGAAACGTTTATTTAAATTTTATCTTCGAATATTAAATACTGAAGACGACAACATAAAATTTCTATTTCAATTAACAACCAATCAAAATGAAGGTAAATCAATTAATAATGTCTCCTGGTATCAGAAATTTATTAAAATAATACAAGCTTATGGAATATCAGTAATGTTGCTTAACTCATCAGAAGATAATTGCAAATATGCTTATACTTTAATGATGGAATCGGCCTTATCTCAATCTATTGTCAAGGACCAAGATGCTATTTTAAACTCAACATACCACTATTGGTATAAGAATATATTATATTTTCCATCAAAATCGAATATTATTATGACAAATATCAATTTAAATATTAAAAGAACGTTGATACAGATTCGACTTAATTATAAATCTTTACTGATAGACAATTATTATATTGATTTTTCCAAAAAATGCTATTGGTGTAAATCCGAAATCTTTAATATTTACCATATTTTTACCGAATGTCCAAAGATCCTAGAAGCGCAATATAAATATAAAATAAAAGAGATTTTTAATTTAAAACACGAAGAAAATTTTAGATCTAGCTTAAATGAAATTACTTTAAATAAAATGTATAATATTCAAAATTTTTTTGTTTATATTTTAAAAATGTTAAAACAAGATGTTGTGAATTGAGAAATTTATGTGTTATGAACTTTGGGTTTTTTATTATGATAACAGATATTTGATAAAGTATGAAAATGTACTAACTTTTTTTGTATGTAACTTTTATTGTAATCCCCCTGTAACAAGATTTTTTCTTAATACAATAAAACATTTGTATAAAATTCATTTTATTTTATTTTGTTTTTAATATAAAATTATATATATATAATTTTACTTTAAAAACAACATTTCAAACTTATTTTTATACCTGTTCTGGAGTAGGAATGTCTCCTGTAAGTAATAACCAATATAATCCTTCAGGTAATGGTTCTTCACCACCTGGAGCTTTTGGAAGTAAGTTTCTAATTTCAGGAATAGAATAATTACGAAACCTTATGCCTTCTTCTGGATCAAGATGTGAAGTTTCTGTAACCAAACCTTTCATCCCTCTCATCCCTCCATAAATCTAAAAGCATAAAATTTAAAGAAATTAAAATTTTCAAATACAATAATGCAAACCAAATAAGATTAGATTTAATTAATGTGTAATCTTATAACAACTTGAACAATCTGATATTTTGGTTTATGTATTTGGTATATGAATTTCATATTTAATTGATTTGTGTATTATTATTATGTAATAATTTGAATGTTATACTCTGTTTATTGCAAATTTATATAGAAATAGTTCACTAATAGCATTTTCCA
>NW_019387571.1:0-10094 GCF_000671375.1 Centruroides sculpturatus | reverse complement strand
TGCCCAATAATGAACAATAATTTGAAATAATTCAATTTTGTGTCAGGTTGGCCTCCACTAGGCCCCCCATAACAAAACTCTGGCTACGCCCATGGGCGAGAGTAGAGTTTTCCGAATTTTCTTCTCGTGTCTAACATCTAAATAGGGGGCCAATTTCCTATAAAAGAGCTCTCGGGAGCATTCTCAGCACATCGCCCATAAGTCACATTGTCATATATGAATAAAACAAAGCCAAACCCATCAAACGTCCGTCACCACCAGCCGCCACATTATGGATCTGAATGAATGACCCTGTTAGAGAGCACAGGAAAGAAAAATTCAAATGAAAAAAAAAATTCAGTTTGAAATAGAAAAATAATTATACAATGTTTTTATTTCTTAGAAAGAATGGGATAACCTGACTTTTACTTCAGAAGGAAGAGTGTCAATCATTGATAAAAGAAGGAATATTCAACCTATAAATCATAAACCAGATAAAAGCAAAGTAATACAACAAATATTAATTAATCTAATTTGAAATTTTTTTATTATAATGATGAAAAACTTTTGTTAGGTGATAACTTATATTGTGAGTTCTATCACTTTGAAACGTGGCAAGATCGCAAAATGGATTCTTCCAGTCAGCATAGCTTCTGGAATTGTTTTAATCACCATTATCCTTGTAGTTCTGCTAAAGGTAATAATGTATTTAAAATCGATAATACTAAAGATAAAATATATTTTCACTCTTTATTTATTCTTCTACAGTTGGGGTTCTTCAGAAGAAAGAAAAGAGAAGATGTTCAAATGTTAAAAGCAAACTTATTAATGGAGAAATCGCCAATCAATGAAGAAATTCCCGATGGCAAATAATTAGATTAATATTGGTTAAACATTATTACTATGCTCAAATTTTCGGATATAAATTCTTACACCACTGTGAAGAAATTTGAAATTTTCTGTCTGAATGTCTATTCAAATCTTATTTTCGTGTTAAGAATTTAAATAAATTCGTCTTTCGATATTTAAATAGATATTTTATTTTTCGGTATTATATAGATTGTTTTTAATCTATGTAATGTTCCCATCAAAGGTCGAGGCGGTTAAGACGTCAGGGAATCGAATCCGCAATGTCTGGCCACGTTTCTTATCACCCGGCCACCCTTATTGTGTGCCTCGCTGAACCCACCAAGGGTATGATTTAAAAGACCCACTTAAATAAAAGAATTCAAGTTGTTTGCACCTATTTTCAGAAGTAAGGCTTCTGCTTAAATATTTCTGGGTTTTTTTCTCCAGTACAAGGGATTTGATTCCAGATTCTCAGAGTGGTGAGCTAACTCCATAACCGTTCGACCATCCGGCCTTTAATTAAACATATATATCTAAAAATACAAAAAATTTCATTTCAGAGCCTAAAATTATATAGTAGAGATGGAAGTTTAAAATAGCTACTCTCTGAACATTGTAGTGTTAAAGTAATCAGATTCTCACAGTTGACTCAAAATTTGAAAAATAAAAATAGTTTAAAAGAAAACTTTTATTGTAAATTATTAATATGAAATTAATATAATAAAATTTGAAAATATATTATAAAATAAATAAAATATAAATTCAATAATTTAATACGTAAATTTTGCGTTTTGGCGCTGCGTATGCATATGTCTTTTTCTTTTTTAAATTCAAATACAGGTTTATATAATAAACCTGTATTTGAATTTAAAAATAGACATAAGCAAACGCATTATTGTATTATGTTTTTATAAAATTTTTTTCGACTATATAAAGAAATTTTATTATATATAATAGAATAACGAATGNAAAGAGCAAAATCAATACTATTTTGCTTTTTTTTTAAATAATTTATTTGAATACAGTATTAGGAAAATTAATTTGAGATAAAATATAATTTTGATTTTATGATGTTGCGGCTAAACAAATTTAATTAAAATAAAAATTTTGTTCAAAATTTTACGAGAATTTCGTCATTAAGGCGGTGGTTAATATAGAATATCCTCATAAGGCAATGAAAATTGTAATCATTTAGAAAGCCCTCCCTTAGCTTTTTAAAAATACATTGCCCAATTTGGGGAAAAACATAGAAATAAACAATAGAAATGAGTAGATACGTATGTTTTTTTTCTTTTCTTTTTTTAATTTGAAAAATAATTTCCAGCCAAACTAGTTGGAAATTATGTCGACTTCATACTTTACGAGTGCTGCCATCTGTTTATGTATATCTCAATCACTTATTTTTCATTTTAGTATGTTGGAGGATCGACCCTTTCAGGTAAGCTGCAACTTAAATTGGCTTTAAAAAGTAAATGAACAAAAAATATCGGATTAATATTTAATTCGTTAAGGTAATCATGGCAAGCGAATCGGAGATCTGCGTTAATGATTTCGAGAAAAAGATGGAATCGCTTCGGCAATTAGTCACATGTTCCATTTGCCTGGATTGTTTCCGTCATCCTATTATGCTGCCATGCCAGCATACTTTCTGTCAGTTATGTCTGTCGAAAATTGCTACTGAAAAAAACGTCCAGTGTCCCCAATGCAGAGAAACAATTTCCTTGTCTTCGGGACTGGCCTCGTTACCCGTAAACATACATCTTCAATCTGTAATTGAAGTCCTACAGACCGATGCGGCCAGTAAAGTCACGTGCTCTTCTTGCCAGATTAAAGCTGGAAATCCTTTAAAATGTGGACATTGCGAGCAACAATATTGTACGGATTGTCATGCCAAGCATTTATTAGTAATGAAGGAAAAATTAAATAAAATGGCCGACGAATTGAAAGAAAAAATATCATTTATAAATGAAGATTTTCAAAAATTTCAGGTAGAATTTTTTTATACATATAAATATTTAAAATAAAACTAATATTGAATTGTTTATAACCGTAATAAACGTAAATTAAATCAACTTTCTAAATGTAAAAAGCGAAATTTTTTGAGAACAATGGGAGTTGGAAGGACATCATCTTGCACTGACCTACATAGTAAAATTCGTGTTTGAAAACGAGTTTTTAGAGGACAAATGTAGGATGATGTGTGTTTCTAAAAACACAAACCACTTTTCTAAATTTGTTTATTAATTTAAATAACGTGACATTTAATTTTAGAAAATTAATTTAATTACAGCAATTATGGAAGCTTAAACAGATGAAAGAACTCAAATTTACACTGTTCTTTTCTACATTCCTCTCTGTGGGCACTAAGAGGGTCTTTTTAATCGTACCCATATGGGTTTAGGCCAGGCCCACAGTAGAGACAACCCATTATCCGGGACAGAGCGCCCATAAATAATTCCTAGCCGGATTCGACCCCGGATTCCTCAAGAGCGGAAGGCCGCTTTGGCCCTCCAACTTATATCTAATTAAATTAATCTTTAATTTAAATAAAGAAAATTTATAAATATTGCGTTTTCTTTATATAATACGTTGTTTTCATTGTAAATAATGATTATTTTATTTTTAAATTTGTGACATTTCACGTTTCCTTTTAAGACAGGAAAATATCTTTGCATCAATTAAGATGCTTGAGTTTATTCGTGTAGAAATTTTTAAATCAGGAATAACCTGTTAGTAGGAAATGACATTTTTTTTATTACATAATAATAGTATAAAGGCTATATTAAGTCAAAGAAACAAAATTTAGTTTTATGATAATCTCCAGTTTTATTTATTTAATATATTTTATAAACTCCACTCTGTGGACAATAAGAGGGGTTTTTTCATGTCTATTGTGGGTTCTGCCACAATGGGCA
This sequence comes from Centruroides sculpturatus, assembly GCF_000671375.1. Classification (NCBI taxonomy): domain Eukaryota; kingdom Metazoa; phylum Arthropoda; class Arachnida; order Scorpiones; family Buthidae; genus Centruroides; species Centruroides sculpturatus. Next base: position 6,351 of record NW_019387571.1, on the reverse strand, counting down.
TGATGGTGAGGTATAGGGCCCAATATATTTGCGACAGACAATCCCCTAAAAATGTCTGGGATTTTTCGACCACCCAGATTCGAATCCAGGTTCCCAGAGATGTTAGTTCTGGGAGATGATGACACTTAAACTACCTCATCCATAATACAAAATATGCTTAGAAATTAATATATTTATTCTTATAACAAAATAAATTTTCATTAAAAATATTTTTATTTATCATTTTTCCAGGAAGAATGCAAATTAGTGAACAACAACATTCATAAAGTGATAGAAGCGAAGATACTAGCTCTTAGAAATAACGAATCAACGTTAACAAACGAAGTTGATTCGGTTTTAAAAACGGAAGAATTAACAGTAAATGAATTAATTAAGAAAATCAATACTTTAATAAATGAAATAAAAACCATCGACGATTCGAACCAAGAAGCAGATTATATGGTTAGTCTAGTTTATTTATTAGTCTGAAACTTTACGGACTCGAACCCGGGTCTCTCAACGAGGTAGACTGATATTCCAACTATCTTGACCATCCGACCGGTCTACTTTTTCAGATTAGAACAATGTAAAAATAATTACTAGCTCCATTAAAAAATATCAATTTTTATGATTTCTTTTTAATTTTTCAGGTTAAACATTTTATAAAATATCGTCAGGATGTTTCTCAATTAATATCAGAAATCACCGCTGAAAACTCTCGAAGAAAGAGAAAAGTTGTTTTTGATTCCCATTCGTTGACAATTACTTGGAAAGAAAAAGATAAAGAAAATTCTATTTTAGAATCGAATGAAAATATGGAGCGTCATTCGCGATTTTACATTACCAAACAGTTTCATCTAAAGTGCAAACTCGTATCTGAAATGCTGCAAAGACCTTCTGGAACTGCTGTATCTCCGTGGTCGAGTGAATTTTATGTAGTTTCTACCGATACGCACTTAATTCATGTTTTTGATTTACAGAATGGAAAATCCATCAGTTCTTTCGGAAGGAGAGGGCACAAAGATGGAGAATTTCTGTGTCCTTTCGGGATTGCTCTATGCCCGTTACAACACAAAATTTATATCACCGATAAGTGGAAACATTGCATACACGTTTTTAATAAAGACGGGGAATATCTTCGTCAGATTGGTACCAAGGGTAGAGCGTCTTCTCAGTTTAGAAGCCCAGAATCAATATGCGTTGATGGAAAAGGAAATGTCTATGTATGCGATACCTGCAACAACAGAATTCAAGTATTCAATTCTAATAGTTGTTATCATCATCAAATAGGGGTTCTTTTGAAAAAGGAAGGTGGAAAAATGAGGCAGAACAGCATGTTTCAAGATCCTACGGGAATAGCAGTAACTAAAGATGGTACCAGAGTTGTCGTTAGTGATTTCGGCCATCACAGAATCCACGTGTTTTCCTCTTTAGGTGACCATCTTTTCACATTCGGCCAGAAAGGAAATCTGAAAGGACAGTTTCTACATCCGGAATGTGTCGCCGTTGACAATAAAGGATTTATTCTTGTCGGGGATAGTGGTAATGGCAGAATACAAATATTTCGACCCGATGGATCCTATGTCAGAATGTTTGGATGCAAAGATTTTTCTGAAGAAAAGTTTAATTGGGTGTCGGGTATTGCTGTTACTGACAATTACGAGATTGTTGTTTGCGATTTTAAAAATCATTGTGTACAAATGTATTTATAATTGTTATGAAAATGTCAATTAAAGTCCCGTTTTCTCGCGTAAATCTCTACAGAAAAGTAATCCAAAAAATTTTCTTTGTTCGTGGTAAAAGTCTGGAAAGTCGAGTTTAGAAAGTTCTCAATTTTTATCTACGGAATCTGGAAAGGAATTTTTTTAAACCAATGGCAATCGACTTGAGACGTACTGTACGTCGTCATCACGCGTAGTCTCCTTTAATCATTAAGAATTTTCTTCCATCACCTTGACAATGTGAGTCGTGACATCATCACAATAACAATCAATTTCTAACAATTTAAATGTATTTTTCCGAATATAATGAGAACACGGTGTTTATTCCGGAGAGAATCACTATAGAAAAGTAATGCCGACAAAAAATACAGAAAATTTGTCCGCATTACTTTTCCGTAGTGATTTTCCTCAAGTGAGAACGGGGCTTAAGTTGAGAAATTAATATTTTATTTTATAATATATTGAAGAGTTATTTTCAATAATTTTAGTTTTTAAATGGAAAATGAGAAATTATCTTTGATAAAAATAAAATTTTAAACATTACAGTATTTCGATATTAAATATGTTTTTATGATATAAGCCGCTATTAATTTTATCAATATTTAATTTTTAATAATTTTGAATTAATTAGACTAAATTAATGGGCATTACGTATATTTTATTAAGACGTATTTTCCTTTAACTACGTTTAAAAAATTAATCTCTACACAAGTTCAATTCTTTATATCTGAATTAGAAACATTTGTATACACGTTTAAAACAATAAATATTCTAATTATTGTTTGTACAATTAAATGTCTTTAATCTATAAAAATATCAATAGTTTGAATTTTACATGAACTGCTTCATTGATTTAAAAACAAATTTTGAAAAATGAAATTTGTTTACACCAGTAGCGTGTATAGAATCGATATTGGAGAGGCAAATTAGAAAAATCAAAGTGCACATCTACATTTATCCCTGCGCTACTGTAAATGTGCCCGAGTGGATAAAAGCCATTAAACACTCCTCGTCGTGGGTTCGCGCCGCACAAATGGACTGGCCGCTTGGAATTTTCCGGGTTTACTTCACTTAGACTGGCTACTTCTTTATAGAAATTTTTTCCTAGAGGCACCATTGGCAGATCGCCCACGTGTTGCGTATCCTTATCCCATCCATCCACTAGCGCTGTAGATGAAGAGTAAATAAGATATTGTATAAGCTTGTACTGTAGGTATGTGTAAATTCGTTTGTTTCATTCGAAAATTTATTTATTTACAAAAATAAACTAGTCATTGGTCTAGAGTCAAATAGATCTGTTTACACGGACATAATTAAATTAATTAATTAAATAAACAAGGGCTCCTCATTAAAAACACAATGATACGGTAATGCGTTAATTGTATTTCAATACAATTGCTCGTTAATACTGTACACAATTGCAAGTTACAATTGTATTATTTATTATGTGCATTTTTGATTAAACAGCATATAAATTTACAATATTACTAAATAAGCATCATATTTAGTGCAGCAATTTAAGTGTAGACATTTCAGACGTGCTTGGATGCATATTTATTCCATTCCCATGAAATTACGAATAAGAGAAGACCAGTTTTCTTCGCTTGAGTTACTTTTTCCTCTATCTCATTAAGCACACCCAAGATTGGAATATCTTTGTCATCACTTATTTCACCGAGCTGTCAATTTAACGTTTTGTTATCACATTTACTTCACAATTCATAGAATCAGCTACTTTATTTATGCTGTATATTTTAAATATGATAAGCCAAACCTGTAAACAACGGCCACTAACGGCCGTAGTTCGGAGGTGGCCGTCGTTTAGAAAATATTTTGTAATCATTTTTGCAAGGAAAAAAACTCCTGAATAAAATGGCTTCCGTTTACAAGTGGCCATTTTATCCCGCAAAGCCCTTCAACTTTCGAGGGCCTGGTACCGCTTAAAATATTATTGGAGTTAAACGAATTCCGTTGTCTTAGAGTTGGAGTCTGCGGTGACCATTATTGGAGGTTCGACTGTATTTTCTTTATAATATTTTATAAATTCAAGGAGAGACAATAATAACATCAGAAATGGCATATTATTGGTTTTATGGGCGTATTTCTATTACTTTGCTCTAATAACTTCTGCTTTTGAAGCCAACAATTCTCCTGACCTTCCAGTTCAACAATCGAATTTTGCTTGAAACAAATATTCGTAGGACTCGTGTTCAGTGACACATTAATTCTTGATTGACTAAATCCATAAAAAGACTTCCCAAGGTTCTTCTACGTAAAAAATAATAGTTCTGTCATTAAAAAAAAGCCATGGAAAATATATATTTTGACTCCTCTAGAACTAAACATTCTATTGCTAAACGATTGCTGAAGAAAGTTTTTCAGAATTTAATGGTTGAAAAAATAAAGAAGTTCGATTTATAAATACTGTATTTTCCTTTTATGGTTCAGTAAATATTGATAATTATTTCCTTTAGAAATTAATTTCCTATGAAATATAAACATTCGTTACTTTAAAATATAACAGGAAATAACGAATTATCGAAGATTATAAGTTATACAGTCAAACCTCTAAACAGCCACTGATGGGAGTTGTCCGCTAACGGAAATATAAAAATGTCCAAAGTTTGAAGATTATTTTGTATGCATTTTTTGTTCAAAATAAGTTCGTAAAAAATAGCCGATGATTACAGGTGGTCCTATTCTATGGTCCTATGGTATCTATTTACTAATAGATACGTTTTTCATTGGATGGTCATCGGCCATCCAATGAATAGTGGTTATGGCATTAGCGTACCCCGACTGCCTCCATCGTGGGTCTGACCAAACCTATGATGGATATGATTAAAAGGCCCTCTTAGTGCCCACAGAACCTGGTGTAAGAAAATACAATTAGTGTATTTGAATATATAAATTACAAAAATTTTAAATCGACTCTATTACCGAAAATTGAAATGATGTAAAATTTGAAATATATCCACAATATTCTTTATTTGTTATTCTACGCTCTTTGGTTAAAATAAATTAACCATAAATATAAAATTAGTCACAGTAGATGCTATTGTATATTTGAAAAACAGTAATAAAAACAAAACATAAATATTTATGTGTGTTTATCGGTGGTATTATTCACCACTCAAAACATTCGATTCAACAAAGTGTGAACAACTTTTAGGACTTAATTTTATTAAGGGTTTTTTTTTATTTATTTATTCTTACCGTCCTATGGATACAAAGAGGGCCTTTTAATTATATCTGTCATGGATTCGGCCAAGATAACAATGGGTGCTGCCGGGGGGTGAGGGACGAGGCCCAACGTATCCAGGACTGAGAACCCTCTCCCGAAAAATTATTGGTTTTTCGACCGTCCGGATTCTAACTCGGATCCACCAGAGCGGTAGGCTTATTCCTTAATAATTAGAAAAACCATTTTAATACCCAGAAGGGGAAAATGTAAAAAAAGTGTGCTATCCGAGCTTACAATATTTTGTATCGTTTTATTCTTCATACTGTCAATAAAAAATCCATTAAATTGAAATAAATTATAATTGCAATTTAATTTTCAAAGCTCATAAATCAATTTGTTTATTCCCCCAATGAAGAAGTCTTATCGGATATTTTTATTTTTTAATAAATACCCAAAAAAGTTGAAATTCTTTTTCATAAATATAATTTACCATAATTTATCAGTATTTTAAAGTGACAATATCGGGATCCAATTGATTTATATTGATTTTCTGTGTCACGAATCTTATTTCCCTTCTGTTATTATTATGTGCAATGAACTACAAATGAAATATGTTAAAAAGGTAAAAATTTATCTAAATTTTCTATAAAATGTGTTAGTCCGGTTTTCTATTTTTTGTATCAATATTCTGATAATTCTACGTATGGCATTATTAAGATATAATTAGTGACTTTTGTTCGATTCTATTTACAAATTAATGTTAATTTATAGTTTTTTAAAAATTTAAAAGTCTCGATAACTCAAATGAATATAAATATATCACACAAAAAAAAAAATCGGCATATTTACACTTACGGATTTGCTTATGCCTATTAGAGCAGAATGGATAAAACCAGTGAACTGGTTATAGTTGGTCAGTGGATTCACTCCTGGCCAACTGGCTGGTCAGGTGAAGTTTTCTTCACGTTTCTACGTCGCCTTATCCCATCAATCCAATCCATCTTTAAAATATATTTAATTTTTGGCTATTCACATGCATAACAGACATATTGTGTTTAAAACATAAATAAAATCATCATAAATTTTGTTTTATTATGGGTTTTGTTGCTTTTAATTTTAAAATTTAAAGCAGAATATCAATATCTATCAACGACATGCCATAAATTCTCTACTTTTATGAAAGAAAATTAATAGCCTGTCATCTATGATAATTTTTTAATGCATGATGAATTAAAGCGCTGTTTATTCAAATGTAATTTTATCAAAACTACTATTTCCAATTATTTTTTTCATTTATTCTGAGAATTTAAAAGTCCAGCAATAATAAAAGCTAGTAAATACTGGTAGTTGGTTACGGATTCGCGTCTCACCAACGAACTACGTGGAATTTTCCGGGATTTCTTCACATGTAATTTATCACGATACCTACTGAAGATTACTAATAATGTTCACGTAATATATTACTTA
>NW_019387570.1:0-10299 GCF_000671375.1 Centruroides sculpturatus | reverse complement strand
TGTAAGATAATAAAATTGTAACTTACTTTGTAACGAAATATAGAAATATGCATCCGCAAATGGTAGTATCAGAATAAAGAAAATGGCTTTTGGATAAGAAATTCTCTCCTAAAAAATGTATTTTGTTAAATTTTATTTTCATTTTCTTCTGATGTAAAAATAATATAATGCTACAATCATACAGGGTCTATGAATCATAACTACTGTTGTGAATGTTTGTCAGTATTGGGTTGCAATTTGGAAGAATTGTAGACCTACAGATTCGCGCTGTTATCTGTCTGACTGCTTGTTCTTCTTTAATTTCGAGAACGGAGTTAATTACATGAAAATCAAAACCAGAAATAGAAATAATAGGGGCAGGAGGCCCCAATTAATTATGGGCAAACTTCCGACGCAAACCGGAAATGACGTTATTTCAATTCAAAACTTTCCTCCTCAAAAGCAGTTAATAGATGACCTACACGACTCTATTGTTAAAGGAAAAGTATGACGTATAGGGACAAGCCACTACTAATTTGAGGTGGAGAGCATATATTTTAAATTAAATAAATAAAAAAGTGATTAAAAATTGCAGCCCAGCGTTGTGACGATGTTACAATAAATAAAAGCTCGTTATATTTTATAGAACTATGTGATATAAAAAATAAAAATAATAATAATCTAAAATTAGAAAAATAAATGAAAATGTTTTCAAATAAATAGAATTACAAATATATTATTTTTTTCTTAAAAAATAAATAAATAACATAAGTACTGTAAACAGTTCAAATAGAACACGTATGACAGAATATTATTCAGAAGACCTTGTCTGTTAATAGGACTTATTATACTGGTGTAGTTTCCGATTAGCGAAGTAAAAAGATCTTATTTTAAAGAGAAAGTACTGTACATTTTTAGTAAGATATAGTCTATATCTAATCGGAAACTACACCATTATAATAAGTCTTATTTTTTAAAACTTTTTCTGCCCTGTGGTCATTAAGAAAGTTTCTTTTAGCAAGCCCATTATGGGTTCAGTTAGACCCACAATGGGGCGGCTGGGTGGTGAAGGACGAGGACCGACATATCCGGACAAACCACTACCACCATCCCTCGAAAAATCCCGAGGAATTTTTCGACCCGTACTGGATTTGATCCTGGATCCCCCACAGTTATAAGCTGTTACCTTGACCGTTCGGCCATCCGGCTATATAATAATACTGTAAGTCCCATTAATAAATAAGGTCCAGGTAGACAAGAATACAAACAGAAATTTATGAGTAAGAACATAGAGGTAAAAAGAATTTTTCTAAACAATTTATATTTACTTACCTTTTCTAAAACTGGTTTTTTGAATCGAAGTAACGGAGTTTCTGTAAAATATTTATATTAATTGAGAATAAAATCAGTAAAATATACCAAATACAGTCACATACTTTGATCCATGTCGAGTTGTGTACATGATGAGTTCATCGTTCAAAACTGATAAAACTTTTTTCATAACTTTTGTTTTGATTTATTTTTTCGAACAAAGATATATTATCTGGACAAAGACGTCAGATTAGTTAATGTAGTTACGACTGTTGTATTTTAATTTGGTTTTAAAAGACATCTGAATGAAATTTTAATATATCTAAGCATATATATTATCACAGAAATAGATAAATAAAATTAGTATTTAAATATTTACGCCTATTACTGCTTTTGTTATAGTAGGCACATGAAAAATGTCTTTTTCTACCTATGCTTTCTATCTCTAACTGAAAATTAGAGGTAAAATTGTTATTATTTATTAAAGAACTGTATTTATTTTTACATTTATATTTACAGCGAGTCACTTGATATAATCTCTAATCAAGGAATATTTATAAATAAAATGTAATCACTCTTTATCTTCTGTACAGTACATGACCTGTGATTACTAATAAATACCTAAATATTTATTAGTAACGTTAAATATTTCTGTATTTTAATAATATTTATCGATGTTAACGAATAGCCTAATTATTAAGTATCGTTAATCATAATTCTTATTAACTATTCTTTATAGATTACTATTAATATTACTTAATTATATTACGTAAACAAATTATAACACGTAGTATTATAATTTGTTTACTATTGATTGTTATCAAATAAAACAAATTCAGCAACGAGTTGCTTAACTTACCTGGTAACATGTAAAACTGCGTGTGTGGCGTCATATGTTACAATATTTTATTTTTAAAATTTTTATATTTTTAAATATTATAAAATGAAAAAGCTTAATTTCGAGGGCAGGGATGGAGTCCGACCTTACTCGAGATATCACACACGGCCCGCTTTATCTTTCCATCCTGTCGACCTTTAACATCGCAATTTAATAGAATCAATTCTCCTATTACACAAACCTTCGTGAAAAATTTCTGAAATTTTCGACGAAAAGCACAGGAGTTATTAAGCTTCAAAGAGGTAAACAAAATCGTGTCCTCCCCACACACAAACAAATTACATACAGAAAAAAATACCGATTTTTTTGGCATTTGTTGAAGTTTTAAGGTCCCCTGAGTCCGAAGAGTGCGAAAATTTTGGGGGGACCTGAGAAAAGGACCTCGCCGTCTACCAGGCGGAAAGACCTAAAACCAATATAATAATAAAATTTTGTAACTTATAATGTGTAAAGAAAAAGAAAGTCGAGGAACTTTAGAATAATACCCTATTGTAAACTTTTGAAAAGGTCTTCATTGTGAGCAGCTTTCGTATTATTCGTAACGTTTGCGTTTTTCTCCTGCGAGAGTTAGGAAGTTTGTCTGTCGATCTCGAAATTTCTCGTGTTATATACTATTCTAGAAAGGGGCATAGGTGATTCAATTTTACGTAACCTTTTAGCAGTGGCGGATTTCTGCACAAGCGCACGAGGCGCGCTCCTGGGGCCTCAAAATTCAGCTCTCAAAATACAAATCAGTAGTAAATTTAAATGATCCACAGGCAGGTCGGACTTTGTATCCGTTAGAGGTTGCTCTTATATTTAATTTGAACCTTACTACGCATTTCGAGGTGTTAGTAATTGAAGGTTGGTTAATGAAACCACTAATGAGCATGAACTGATTATGTTTGAGTACGAGCGTGCCTGATTCTCCAAGTTGTACGGTTACTTTCGATTTTAATAGCTAATTGGTACAAGTTCAGGAATAAGATAGTACAAAATTTATCACTCAAAAACTTTGATATATTGGAGGACAAGTACGATTTATTCAGTACTGAACCCATATACGGTGTAGTATCCAAAATGCTATAAATAGTGCCGTGCCGTTCCTAAAAAAAAGAAAGGAAACACATAGCTACTAAGTTGTGGTGTGATGAATTGAAAACGTATGTTTATACCAAGACTAAGGAGAACCCCTGGGGTACACCCTGTAAGATTTTAGCTAAACAAGTGTTGGATAATGTGAGTTGTGGTAATGATTAGTTATTGAATTGGACCTCAGTAGTCGCGTACTTATTGTACACATGGGCCCAGATTTACGAACGTCTCGTACATATCTTAAGAGACGTTCGTGAATCGATCTTACGAGACGTTCGATACGAAATATAGTAAGATATTTTATAATTCGTATTTACAAAACACATAGTAGCTCTTACGAAATTGGTACCGAGAGCGTGTCTTATGACATCACTAGTGGCTGCTTTCGTTTTAATAAAGCCAATAGGAAACGTTTAAGAATTTTTTCNCAAATAAATAAATAAATAAAAAATTCAAGTATTGTAACATTTCGAATATTAATTGTGTTTAAAATATCAGATAGATGCATCTTGCAACATTCAATTTCAAGATCATTTGGTGATCATATTTAAATCGAGCGCAATATGGTGTTTAGATGTGTTCTTCTAAATGTGAAAACATTTTCTTCAGAAAATACTTGACTGTATATTTCTTGGTAATCTGGACATTCAATTGCAAAAATACACTGCTGGCCATTAAGATTGCTACATCAGGAAGAAAAGCAAATAGCAGAATCATGGTTATTGCATACATACAGTATGACAGGATAAAGACATAATTAAATCGACAAGCGCTGGGTGCTCTGTAACTCAGAGCACCCAGCATGTTGTACCTTTCATGCAAATATCGCGTTTGTTGCATGCTGCCCTCGTGGTGTAGCAATTTTAATGGCTAGCAGTGAATATCTTTTGACCGTTGTTCACTATTAATTTTCCTGTCTATATATTTTAATTTCATTAAGTTTGCTCTGTTCAAAAACAAATTTTTTCATGACGTTAATAAAACATCTATTTAAAAATCCATTTTACTTATAAACACTTTGTCGCTTGTGATTCGAGATTAGGAGTTTTTGATAGTGGACCTCACAAACCCAGCTAAGGTGACATTGGTTGCTGCAGAATGTTTAGTTTAAGAAGTAAGTTTATCAAACTTTACAAAACGCTTATTTTTTGTTGAGCCACAGAGCTGTACTAACGGCATCGTGTACGAATATAAACGTCAAATGTATAACTTAGGAACACCGAAATGTGTAAAAGTAACTTAATTAATGTTTAGCTAATATTTTTTATAATATCTAATACATAATTAAAAAGACAAATTAACGATTAATATACGAGTCAAAAATTATAAAAGCAATGTATTAATTCTATAATTTAATCAACAGTCTTACCTCTTAAGAAAGGAATTAAAAAAGACGAAGTTAACATTCCCATTCTACAGCTTATAACGTAAAAAGAGAAAAACCTTCTTAATTCTGTTATCTGGAATTATATATACTGTATATATATTTCTCTATTATTTTAAGGATACAATGTACTTACAATAAAACTGTGCAAATACAAAAACTATATAACCTAATCATTTTTATACGAAACATACAGCAATTAAATTTCTGTTGAAAAGAACAAAAGTAATGATCTATTAAAAATTAACTTTTTATAATTAGGAGGTATGCAAGAATGTGCAGTTTTCTTATTTATATGAAAATAGCTTAATTGTGTTAAGAACTAATGATCGCATAGAATGAATTCAATTAATTCTATCCTTTAAGAGGCAAGAAATAAGATTCGTATTAGTGCAGATCGGTAGCGATTTTCATGACTGCATGGACGCTCTTGTAAATTTAAGGAAAATTTGTTATGTAATTAATGAAAACAGTGCTCTTTTTCTGACACTCGCAGCGCCATAAGTCCCTTAGAAGTGAATTTTGGAACTAAATTCTTTTTCTGCGGAAATCTTTACAATATGTACAGAAACGACAGCATACAGAACTTGGTTGAGTTTGGATTGCTGTATAATACTGAAGACAGCGTTATATAAGAGTATTATAATTATGATCTGTATAACCTGTGATAACGTATTAGCGATAATTAGTGATAAAAATAGAGCAAAACTAGAAGTAGAAAATTCTGTTTATTGCAATTTATTAAGTTATGAGTATGAATAGTTGATAAAAATTTTGGATAATATATTTATGAGAAAACATGATACGGATGTATTAATGTACTGTACATATTGTGTTCATTAAAATTTTGTGGCATTTAATAAAAGTGTGAAAATCTGAATATTAACTTAATTTATTCTACAAAATTTATACGAAACCAAAATAATATTTTGTCATAAAAGTGTACATTTTTCTAACTTTTAAGAGATAGCAAGGAAATTCAACTTCCTTTCCCACGAGTTTACTTTCTTCAAAAGTAACTTTACTTTCTTATTCATCCGATGACTACATGTTTAGTAAAACTTAGATCATTGTCAGATGACAAAATCTCCAAATCTCCATTGAAAAAGAGTTGGGATATAAAATAGGGATACGCGCCAAACTCCGGGCACATCATAAGGTATCTTCTTATTGTGAATTTGTGTGCCATAATTTCCTGGGATAGCAACTTCCGCCTAGAGATCAAAGGGAAATTACCGCTTTCACTAAAACCTCGATCAGAACTTGACTTCAACAGAATTGTTATAAGTCAAGTTATTAGTGAAGTACAGTAATATAATATATTTTGTAAACTCTCTCTTTGTTACGGAATATATATTTCTGTTAGGAATTTAATAGATATATAATTATGTTAGATACAATGTCAATATATTCTCATGTATATTTGAATTCATTTCATTAAATTTTTAGTTGTTGTTAATCTGTCTATTGGTACTTTCCTTTAAATAACGGGCTCCCTATCGACTTATCCACGATACTCCCCGCTCATAAATTAGCCCTCCTTTTTAGAGATATCTTATATTTTTATCGCGAGGTAAGACGCGAATTATCCTTTTTTACCTGGTGTGAGGTCCTGACTAGATTAAGCTTAAAAGATTTTAATCTAATTTTATAAGCCATCCTCAGACATTCAGATCGGGTTTAACTACCCGTGCCGAGTAAGTGGTTTAATAGAGATCCCTCCTACAGCCCCTGGCTACTCACAAAAGCATGGATTTCCTCTGGCATGCTGTTAATTACACTTCGAATAATATCGCGACTTATTTTATAATGATACTTATTGAAATTATTTTTTCAGCTCCCGTTCTGTTCAAGGCTATGATTTTTACTTTTGACATGAGTGAAAGTTCACGAAATCTTTAATTAATTTAATTAATATTTTAAAGTTATTGAACACCGTTAAAACTAGAAATTACGTGTCTAAATGTGTAGCAGGATGTCGAATCTTTTTGGAAAATATATGGTTCCAATTCAAATGAATCTCTGGCTGTGTTGATGACTTTCACACCTAATAACATTTTCATATTCACTGTAATTTATTGTGTCATCATCCAAATAAAGCTTTCCTATGTCATCGTAAGTGACTATAAATAAATCATATCTGAAGGAACAAAGTTTGACTTGTTGCCACTGTTCCACTGTTCAGTTGCGTTTTGGTCAATGTCAATTTTGACTTCTGCATTTTCTGTGTTAGTAATGATTTCTACTTGCTTACGTGCAAAATTTACTGCGTTACAGATCACTCCTGTTGATGCTTTTCACTTCGCTATTTTCTGAGATTTAGCAAATCGATTTTTTAATTAAAAATAGTAAAAGCTGCTGATATGTGAAACGATGAAGAAACGACAGAACAGAAACGAAAGCAAAGATTTTATCTTTGTGAAAACGTTGTATTTATATTGTATATTTATTAAATCGATTTTTTTAAGTTTAAAGTTTAAACGATGGAGAATTTTGTCATCCCTTAGAGTGAGTTTATGGCCACTCACTACGTGGTAAATTATCTGCTTCCAAACATTTTAAGCTTTACGATGTTACGGCTAACAGTGGAACGACAACAGTAATTTTCGGTATATTATTTGGTCAAATTATATAAATGAAATTGTTGTTCAAATGTTAAAGTCTGAAGCACACCTGAAACTTTATATTTCTGCAGCCATCGGATGAATCCCTGCTTTCAGCCATATACTATAATGTAATTAATTAATTATTAACTAATTTTAGCCTCAAAATAATGTAGCTTAAAAGTGCGTTTGGTTGTAAAAATAGGGCAACTGTTTTTTCAATGGTTATGTTACGAAACTTTATAGATCTGTCTTCTATTTTACGATACGACTTTCCACGCGCTTTCTATAAAGCCTTAGATAAATGTCAGTTCACAGCATTGAACATACAATAAAATAACTTATGTGCTATTACATAACCAATAATATGAAACGCCATTTTTGCACGATTTATATTAATTTTAAATAATACACAAATAAAAATTATACCTGATTTGTTTTAAACTGATCTCCTCCGAAAGATGGTATGCAGGGTCTCGTTCCTCCTATTCCAAAGGCTATCACAACTAAACTAATTATAGTAAGAGATCTAAATAAAAGTAGAAAACGTCTTTAGTTTATTTAAAATTTAGTTCGACTTTTATATACGGTATATCTTTTGTTTATTACAGTATATTAAATTCAATTTTATAATACATATAATAGTTTAATCATTCTCAATCCCACAGTGACACTAAGATTATGTGCATTCAGGGTTAATACGGTAATGTTAGACCCCAACACAGTTTTATATATATATATAGGCTATATAATGTAAGTTATAATAAAACATTTGATTTTTCTGAATAAATACTTTTTAATTTTACTTATAAAAAATAATTTTCTTTCAAAACTTACCTCATTGGTAGAAAATTTGGCACAGAAGACAAAGAAATGACTATGCATCCAATTACATCAAAAATGAACCCGTATAATATCGTTCTGAAAAAGAAATATACTATATAATTAATCTCTTGCTCTTTCATTTTATATAAATTCAAGTATTTTTTATTTTTTTTTACTTTTACCTGAATTTTCCTAAAAAAGTGTCAGCCAATATTGCACCAAATAAGGTAAGAAAAAAAGTAGTCATAGAGAATGCATGATATATATTTGTTCCCGTGTTTTCGCTATACAAAAGTTCTTGAGTAAGATATAAAATAAGAATATCTGAAAAGAAAAAACTTACCTTTTTATATCTTTACCTTTTCTATTTTACTTTTCCGACTTTTATATATAACAGCTTGGAAAGTATAGCGATCGGTCAAAAAATGACCCCCCAAAATTTTCACATTTTTGGACTCGTAGGAGCTTGAAACAACCAGAAATTCAAAACAATTCGGAGGATAATTTCTGTATGTATGGATGTTAGTGTGTGGGGGGGTACGATTGTGTTCACTCTTTTTGAAGCTTAATAACTTTTGCGATTTTAGTCGTAAATTTCTGAAACTTTGCAGGGAGGTTTGTTTATTACTGGCATTGATACTATTAAATTTTGGTGATTAAACGGTTGAGGAGATAAAGGTGGTCGCGTATCATATCTCCAGTAGGGTTGGACTTAATGACGATTTTACTCGTTATTAGCATTTAATTTTTTTATAGAGCTCATCCCTAACCTCAAAATTATGGTATTCGCCATTTTATAATAGTTAAAAATATAAAAAGTTTTTAAATAAAATATAACAACAGATGGTGTCACTAAAATTTTAAATGTTATTGGAAAAGTTGAGCAATTCGTTGCTAGTTTATCTAATAAAGAAATGTTACAATTATCGAGACAATACTGTNTTTACTCGTTATTAGCATTTAATTTTTTTATAGAGCTCATCCCTAACCTCAAAATTATGGTATTCGCCATTTTATAATAGTTAAAAATATAAAAAGTTTTAAAATAAAATATGATAATAGATGGCGCCACCAAAATTTTAAATGTTACCGGGGAAAGTTAAGTAACTCGTTGCTGTTTTCTTTACGTATTTAAATCGAAAAAATAATGACATTTATATTTTATCTCTGATTTTTGAAATAAATGTCTGATCACTTAAGAAACAGCAAATAATCTGAAAGAATCCTTTTAAGTATCTCATATTTGCAGCTGATCCTAGAGTTCCTAGAGTTAAAAATTTTAAATTTATACAGGATATTCAGTTGATAAATAATAATATGTTTTTAATAACTTAAATATGCTGGTTCGGTTAGTGTAACTGACAAGATAAACATGAGTTGAGGGTTCGAATATTGCTCCAGATCAATCTTTTTTCCCAGTATTTCCGTTTGGTATTAGCATTACTATTCAAAAACCTCAATAAATTTTCATTTTGTAAATAATCTTAATTAAAGTAAATTTACAATCTTTATTTAAATTAAATCTGCCCACCTCCTATCTATATAAAAATAACCCCCGATTTTAGTTATATGACAGAAATTTCTTACGTTTGCCTTAAGCATTATTAAAGTTTAAAATAAGATTAATTAAAGGAAGAAGCTTGATGCCACAATAAATAATTGTTTTATTTAACTTTTCTTCACTCTGAATGTAAACTGTGTTTACGAAAATCAGCAATAACTAGGAATGGTATTTAAATTACGTAACGCTATTTTCATACTTTTCAACTGCCCGCTGGACAGTCACACATACGTATGACTGTCCATTTCCCATGTGACGTAACGTTTCTGTGAATACTTCACTTGTAACGCATCGTAACAACTTGAAAACCCACCCACCCATATGGTGTTTCGTAATGTATGGGCAATCTTACGTACTGAGAGCACTTAGACACATAAGTAATGTAGATTTAATGTGGGCCTTAAATAAATCATTATACGGCTCACTCTAATTGAATAACACATGCACGGAGGAGACATTTTTATAATTATAATTGATAGTAATGTAGATTTAATGTGGGCCTTAAATAAATCATTATACGGCTCACTCTAATTGAATAACACATGCACGGAGGAGACGTTTTTATAATTATAATTGATATTGAAGTGATGTTGCCCAATATGAAAATTAAGTATTAATTGTTTTATTTAGGTAGTAAGAAAACATAGAGAAACATACTGACATA